>NC_072016.1:12228280-12405780 GCF_027791375.1 Indicator indicator | reverse complement strand
AGCTCATACAGACAAACCACTCCTCCTGAGGGCACAGGGGTGGCTGATCTGCACCCAGAGGCAGGAATCCAGCAAAGGCAGCCATGCAAGCTGCAATCGAACCAGTTCAAGTAACAGCACAGGAGACAAAGCAGGAGCCATGGCATGGGCTGGGAGAAGTGTGTTACTGGATCTACCACAGCTCTCACACAGGTTGTGGTTGGAGTCTCTACCCTGTCCCTCACTGTTACTGTGGGGGTGTGGTGGGTTAGGATGCTGGGTGGTTTCTTGGGGAGAGGCAGCTTTATTTTCATACAACTTTTGCATTTTCAGGCAGCTGTACTTATATTTCTATGCTCTGAAATATCACTTAAGTGTTTCTAATTTTAGCTAAGCCTTTAAAAAATTCTTGTGAGATTTGAGCTGTAGCCATCTCATACCAAAATCTCAGACCTCCTGCAGAGCTGCAGGACACCTGCAGAGGAGGAGATGGCAAGTGAAGGTTTTAGAAGTTTCCTTTCAAATCCAACCTGCAAGTTTTGATGAATTAAGTGACCTGTGGAAATAAGACTAAATTGTTTGGTGCTTCCTCTCAATTATGCTAAGAGAGACCTTTTAAAGTTTGTGTTGTCTGGGGTTTTCAGGGAGGTGGGTGAGATGAAACTTACTTAATTCATAATTCACAAGTGTGAAGTTATTCAGATTTCTTCTAAATTTCCTACTGGACAAGTGAGGAAAAAAAAGTGATTTTAAGTCTCAGAGTCTGCATCAAACATAGCAGATCAGGGGAAACAGTGCTCCCACAAATTGTGTCAAACAGATGTTACAAGGCTAGAAGTATCCCATATAACCGTCTCGAGAATAACTTAAAAAAGATCAACTTTTATTTCAGTCTCTGCCATCTTCATTTTATCAGACCATCATATTCTTGGATTTGCCCCTAACACCACAAGGTTTGAAATTGCCTTTGGACTGTACTCCTGTTCCCCTCTACATGACTCACTTTCCTAAACAGGCCCAAGAACCTGAGACTTGCTTCCATTAAAACCACCGTTCAGCAAGTACCCATGGCTGGACATCTGTCAGAGCAGGGGTTGAAGACCAAGAAATTAGTGATTTGCCAAAGCATATTCCTGAATAAGGACTTAAATCCTTCCCCCAGACCCACCTTTGTCAGGCTTCTAAGAAATCAGGCCTCAGGAGAGCCACTGGTGATCTGCCTTACTTGAGGAGGATACCAGAGCAAGCTTTGCATTGCTGCTATTGGACTCTGAGCAGCCACAACAGAAGGTCTGGTTGCACAGGAAGGTGCAACGGTGATGCTCAGGAATTTCCTTCATTAAATCAGCATCACTCACAAAACTTCAGTTGATTTCCAACACAAAAGTCTTTTGATCCTTCCTGCTGAGGTCAGGGAGTTGCTACTTTCAGGTCTAGTATCAATCCCAACACTTGCAGGTAGCGACCAGAAGCTTTCTGCACTTTCCTCCACAGAAATGCACGTTTTCACACAGGAGCAATCAGCAGAGCCTCTCATTTTACATCTGCTGGAATAGCTGGATTGTAGAAAGTGACCCAGATATATGTGGGGGTACACACAGTCCACTGCTACTTGATGAAGGACCTGTTACTGCAGAAAGTAATCAGATATGCTTCTGCAGGTTCAGAAGCAGATGTCTCTTTCACTAACAAATGGAGCAGCTCAAAAGCCATCCCGAGTTGAAACAAGTTGAGGCACATTAGCAGAAGACTTGAGGTGCCTAACAGGGTTAATTAGGTTTCTTTTCTACTTCTACAACAGCAGCAGTTGATGCTTCTTTCTGGGTCTGTGTGCAAATCCTAGTGCATTCTTGTCATGCTATGTATTTGCATTACACAAAACAGCTTTAAAAGAAGAATTGGGGGATGTGTTCCTTTAAGTCTGAACAACTTCAGCTTAACAGTGCAAGACCATCAGCAAACCCTCCAGGAAAGCCAGAAAAAAAAACCCCAACGTAGTATTTCTTGATAATCACAGGACTAAAAAGTGTCGATTAAAAATGTTCTAGGAAAAGCTTGCAGAGCCTAAAGAATGGCAGATGGGAATATGGTTCATCACTTTCAAAGGCTATTTTCATAGATTTGACAGATGTACTCAGGCATATTAGGGGAAAAAAAAAAAAAGGAAGAATCATGCTAGTTTACAGCACAAGGCTTTCAGGCTATTTGCACATAAAGACTCACTACTATTCCTGAATAGGTGTAAGATGCAGTCTCTAGTCAAACCAACTTCTCATTTAAAAACAATTTGGCAAGCAAAGCTAAACTCCCTTCTTCACCATTTTGCTTATGCTTTTAAGTATCAGAATTAGTATACGAGTACAACAGTTAGTTTATAATGTTAGTAGTTAAGGATCATAAAAAAATGGGGCACTGAAAAATCATGTTAGCAAATGCAAACTCGAAATTACTTACTTTTCAATAGCACAAGCCAAGAAAGGCAATTTCTAACAAGAAAAGAAACCTGGGTAAGACAGCGTGCAGCATTACAAAATTTCCTAAAGCTAGGAAATCCTTATGCAGCACTCAAAAAATGAAACTGGGACTGAGCACAAAGGTTAGCAGAAATGCCTAAACTCACGTGGGTTCCATTATACACCACTTACTGTAACCTACTTTTTAGTATTCAGCATTTCAGTATCAATAATGCATAACCTTAAAAGTAGTTCAACCCAAAGTACCATCAGGAGAAAGGAAACACAGGGCTCAGACAAAGGCCAGCCGAAATGTGGTGTGACTGCTAAGTTTGCCTCGTGCCCCTGTGCAGGACAGCGTTGCTGGGGTGAGACCTGGTGACCTGTCCCATCTGTGGAAGGAGAGGTGGTAGCCATAGAAAAAGTAAAAGCAACACCAGTGCCTGCTGGTGTGAGCGAGCAGCCTCCCTCAGCCTGGTCCTGTCTCCACTGGCACACAGCCCAGCTGCATGCCTTGCTGCCTAGCTCACCTGCTCAAGCCAGCCACACCGAACTGTGCAAGGCAACAGCCAACACTCCCCAAGAGGGTTTTATTGCCACCCTTTCTACCTTTGACTCATTACTAAGTGCTCAGTGAATGAGCCTACATCATTTTTTTTTCCCTTCCCCCTGAGAGAATGTTTGTTCTTCACCAGATAAATTATTTACCATGAAAGAAATTAAGGTGGCCAGCAGGGAAGAGCAAATTAGAGTATGGGAGTTCAGGAGATGGAGCTGCTACAAGACAGTGTTTCAGCCTTCAAGTGCATTCCCTACCCAGCTGCTAGGGCAGCTTTGTCACCAGTCCTAGTTAGGATGAGAACCAAACAGAGCACAGAGAGTCCAGAGCTCAATTCTTTGGCAAGAATTTGCTTCACCTTCAATTTTCACTTCCTCCTCTGCTTTTCTCCATTTCTGACAGCTTGCATTTCATAACCCTTGGGTGATTAGCAGCAGGCATTTAGAAAGCACACTAGAAACAACAGAATTGGAACCCCTTAAAAGTTTTTCACAACAAAATTTATTAGAAGAATAGTGGTTTTGAAAAGTCTAGCATCCAGTGAAAACTACCATACACAACGTTACAGCTGGGAATGTGTTTCCAAAATGACATGGTCAAATAATACAATGGAGCCATTAAATCTTACACATGCACAACAAGAGAATTAGCGCTTTGACATACAACGCAAAAAATAAATGGACCACATGAAATAAAAATTTTTAAAGTACTTATCACATACATTAAGACACAGCTTATTTAGTCCAGTCAAAAAATCAGAACTGCATTTAAAAAAAAAAATTAATGTAGTGCAATCAAACAAACAAAAAAAACCCAACCTTAATTTGTGATCATAAGTGCTCTACTACATAAAACATTGATCATAGCAAGGAACAAAAAAAAAAAAATTCAAATCACACAGTACAAAAAAATCTGTAAATAAATATAAACTACAGTACAAGAGAAATATTAAATTATACAATTCCGTCAAACTGTAAACAGTATATTGAAATGAGGTCCATAAGAGTAAAGGGGGGGGGGTTCCTGTGGTTTTTTTTTTAATATATTTTCTTTTCCCATGACACTTGAACTTCTAGAGGTCAGAGAGAAATGCCATTTTCCATACTCTTCAAAGACTATGGGTTATATAAATAGAAAGAGAAGACTTTTTAGATGTAAAGTGTCAAATAATAAAGCAGAGGTGTTGCTGACTTGCGACTGCCAACAGATCACCGCGAGAGCAGAGCAGCAGATCTTACTTTACGGTTTTGCAGCACGGAGGCCCCGGCACTACAGATGTTATGTGCCAACACCTTCTGAATTAGCGCCCAGCAGCAGAGAGGAGACACCTGCTGAAGGGCTGCTCCTACCAAAGGGGTAGAAGCCCTTACCGACTCCTGGACCTCTGCTGATTATCTGACAGGTTTACACGCTTGTCACACAAACACCAACTTTGGCAGAACAATTACTAATAAACTCAAAGCACTCCCGGCCCATTGGTTTCCATCACAGTGGCCAGTGCACAGAATTCTCTAAGGACATTGCATAACTAGAGTGTAGAGGTCAGACAGCCAAGGACCCGTGCTTGAGGTTAGAAGTAGTTATGGTGAGGGAGAAGCAAGAGCCACGTTAAGAAGCTGCCTCTGCCATTCGCAGAAGCAGTTGGGAATGTATTTCATTTTTAGCTGCGCTGGCTAGTAGTGGCATTTTAAAATATATAAGTTTAAGATAACATATATACTATATATGTATATAATATAATACATATTATATAATATACATAGGAATTTCTTACAATACATACCAGGAACCCCCACGCGATCTGCTCAGTAGTAATAACTGAATATACAGAATGCCACTATAAGTGTCTGAGGCACTGTGTGCTGGAGAGTAAATATGCAGCTTTAAAATCCGTTTGGCTGAGTTATACCTGGATACCTGAACTGAGTTTTAAGTTGACATTCATCAAAGATGTGCTATCAGCACGTCAAAAGAAAAGCAAAACAAAATACAAGTCACTGCTAGGTTTAAGAAGAGAGTACAAGTACCTGAATTGAGTGAGGATAGTGTGTAAACTGTCCCTGAGGGTTTTTAAACAGTGTGTGTACAAGTTGGATTCCTAAGAACATTAGTTCAAACTTACATTGCGGACTGATAAAATACCAATGTCTGACAATTTAACAAGTGGAGGTTAGAAAGAGTTATGAGCAAACACTCAAAACATATTTTATACATTTTTAAAGCAGCAGTAAGCTGCTGTAAGCATACATCCCATCAGTACAAGCAACACGTGGGACTCAGATAAAGGATTCTATTTGCAAAAAGCCCATCATATATCGATAAGAATATTCACCTGCTAAATTAGAATGCACCTAGTTACAGACTAGCAATTCAAGATTAATTTTTTTTTAATCAAATACTTTGCTATACTTTGCTATTACATACTAAAATTCCTTAAGCTCACTAATGCTGGTATTCTAATCTATTTTTTTTAATGTTCCCCCTTCATTTAAGAAATATACCATTTCACAACTTAAACATTAAGATCCATTTTCAGTCCTCAGATGTAAAAAGCATGTAAATGAGTTTATATTAAAAATTTACATGGTAAAAAGGCTGGAATTTCAGCCAGAGATTCTAAATACTACTCATTCCCTGAAGGCATAAGGGAGAAAGAATCCCTACCCATTTTTCTTGTGATATAGTTTTTAAACGGAACATTAAACAATGGTCAAAAATGATTTTTCAGTTTGGGAAACTTCCCTTTCCCTACCCATCCAAATGTCAAGCCCTGAAATGGCCTATTGAAATGATTAGTTTAAAAATATCAGGCACCTATCTATACATGCCCTGCCTGAACTTCAGAATTTTTTGTGGTACTAGTCTTTTAAAAAGACAGATAAGTATCCCAAGAGAACTTGTGATCTGACCTGAAAAGCTGTTAATGATCCTAGATTGTACATTTAAAATTATCTCATAACCTGAAGACCAGATTTAATTAAGACTCTGGCATTGTAACAGAAAAAGTGCTGCAGTTATTTATCCCTTTTCTGGTACTTTAGAATAGGTCAGACAAGTGCTTTTTATAGTGACAGTAAAGTTTACATGCTTTCATGCAGGCATAAAAAATATTATCTGCAAAAATAGTTGAGAAATGTAGCACCAAGTAGTTGATAAACTGTATTACTAGCTGTAGTAGTGTCTTCGTTATTTCCAAACAGGAATAAAAACTTTAAGTTAGGCTGTACTAGGTAACGACTATCAAAATTCTTTTCTGACATTAACTTTTCCTGCTCCAGTCAGAATGAAGTCTATGTCCTAATCCCTGCTCTGTAAGGTAGAGTTTTCGTTTTGAGTCCTTCTAACTTACACTTACTTACCAGTTCAGTAGAGACAAGCACAGGGACAAGGGCAAGGTTGGTTGTTTACAAGAAGGTGAATGAAATGCCCTGCACAGGCCAAAAAAAAAAAAACCAAACCAAAACAAAAACCAAAACCAAAACCCCACAAACAACAAAAACCCCAAACCCACACCCAAATCCTTCCTCCTAGCACGTTACCCAGGAAAAATGATTTTACAACCAGGCAAAGAGATTTTTCTTGAGGATTAAATAAATCTCTCTTAAAACAAAGGTTTTCATGATGATACCTGAATATAGCCATAATTTGATATGACATGAAGTCCAAAACTGCTGCTGTAATACTGGTATAGAAACTTAGCCCCAGGAAAAGCAAGAAGAGGAGGGAAGGAGAGAGACGGACACTGGAATGCTGTAACTACTGACAGCTTTTTCTGGTGTATGTAGAGCGGATCTACAGAACACTGAGTCTGCAATACCTCTCTACTTAGTGATCATCACATTACATCCTGTTATACATGGGATAATTAGAAATTACTAACTATAGTGGTTGTTTTATTTGCTACATCCACCAGAACTGCATATAACTAGCAGTGCAGATTTTCAGCTTTCTTAAGGTTCTTAATTACTGAGTTTGAGACATAATTCAAGATTAAGTGGAAACCTTTATAGTACCAAAGCTAGTCTCCAAGGTGTATTTTTCAGGTTCATCTTTTTAAACCAGTATTAGCCAACATTATCTACTGATGCCAAGAAAAAATAACATTGATCTAGACTGAAATTACATTTAGCCTCTGAAACCTTTGTGGGGAAAACATCTAAGCTTCTGATCCTCATGAAGGTGAGGGAAACAACCCTTTTACCGCTAATATTTGGCAGAGAATTTAAGCTCTTTAAAATGTTGTGACAAAGCTTTTAGTACAGGTTAATAATTTTGCCTTCCTAAGAGTTTGGACTGCAACAAGTGTATGCATTCTTACACTTAACATTTTGCCTTCACTGAATAAAGAGCTCTTTGCAGATGTAGCTACACTGATTTTGAGAAACAAGGGAACAGCACAGTGTTCCCTTTGCTCCTTGGACACTGTGGTTGTCTCTTATGAGTCAGGGACATCTTAAGAGCATTACTTTAAAGTAAACTGGAAAGGAACACAGGGTAATACCAGTTTTGCGTGTATAAAAGCAGAACTAAAGAGTTGGTCCAGCCTATACAAAGCCTTAAAGCCCCTGAATCATTTTGCCAACTCCTACAAATTTCCAGGGGAAGGCAATGTACTCTCAGGTTCTCATGAAAGAAATATTTAGATTCAAATGTCAGCCTGCCACAAGACAAAGCACAGGCTCTTCCTTGTCTGCTCTTAACCAGTCTAAACACATGTGCAGTTGCCTCCCACTGGAAAGTTCTACAGAAGAGGTGGTATAGGAGTTGCGTGAGAACACAGAAGCTGAACATGTTCCCTGACTTAGAGGCACTATCCTGCCTGTACACCTGCACTGTTAAAAAGAATTTGTTGTCTAATTGCCATGAAAAGTCAGAGTTTGACTTCAGGTCTACCGATAGTGTTAGTAATGCAAGTATCAAATGATGAGTTCTGCAACAAGAAGAAAGTGAAGGCATACCTGTATTGCTTACGCAGCAACTTCTCCTGTGCAACAGGGAAAAAAAGAAAAAGAGAAATTCTAAAGGAAACTGTCTCAAGCCTTTTTTTTTTTTTTTTTTTGGGAAAAAAGAAAGAAAGAAAGAAAGAAATCAGAGAATGACTGGAAAATAAAGGGTTTTGACAGAAATAAAAACAAGTCCAGAAAAACGTTTCCCTACAATACCTAACTGGAAACGTTCAACTCTATAGCTGTACTCAAGCATTACGGCCACAATAATGCCTACAACACTGTGGAATGAGGATCCAGCTGGCTGAAAGTGAGGTAATAGTTTGTAATAGGTCAGAGTTCTAAAAAAGCACTTTTACATCTTACGAGTCCAAATAAAATAATAGTTAAAAAAAAAAAGGACACATTTCATACATGTTGGGCTTTCTCACCAGAACTGTACGATAATTAACTCCACACCAGGACCCCTACCACACTAAGCCTTACTCATCTTCAATTATATGCTGCAGCAAAGATTTACCAAGCGACACCTAAACTTCAGTACAATATGAAACTGGATTCTTAAAACTTTATACACACAAAATATAAAATTACTTTTCTAGGATGGGGTAAGGGAGAGGGATTCTCCTTCATGATACTTGGACTGAAAAACTAGTTTTCAGAGACTGCCACAAATATTATTCACAGTTTCTTGCTGTCAGGCTTTTTCAGCTACATCAATGTAGTACACAACAATACTGTTAAGCCCAATAACTACATTGGATGGACGTTCTCGGGAATAAAGAGAAAACTAGTGACGAAAAATACCCGAAAGGTCTCCTCCTAACAACATCTCCATTTTTACAGGGTTGCAGTTTGTCTATGTCACACCTTAATGTGATCTCAAAAGAGCAGCAGGAGCAAGATTTTAAACCTTCTCTCCTGTCCAAGTGATCCAAGTAACATAAGCGTCCACTTACCAGAAAGAACATGAGAAACAGGGCTTCCATTACAAAGATAGCAGTGAACCACACCTTCCCACACCAAAATATGGTCACCCAGGGATTTTGGCCATGCAAACTGCTGGTCAGCAGAAAATTAAGCATGCTAATGGACAAACATTAATTTCAATCATATATTTAAAATGATCCCAAATACTACTAGTTAGCTACACTGAAAGCGCCTGTAAAGAATCCGTAGTGAAGAACGAAACCAAACCTTAGTGATCACTGCAGCACTTCGAGTGATACTACTCTTACATGATGAATCACCTCAGAGAAAATACATTAGATGGGACTTTGAAACAAAAAGGTAACATTAAAAGGTGCACCTGAATATTACAGACTAAATTTACAAAACCTACAATAAGGTAAAATATATATCTTTTGAATATTCAGCAGCTTTTTTTTTTCCTTTTTTTTTAACTTTGTTTTTATTTTTTTTGAGAGGCTCATGAAATTTTTTTTTTAAGGGACCACTAACTAATCTCAACCATGCTTCACAAAACAATAATGGCTATTTCATATTGCAGTTACCAACGTAATGCAATTAGTGCTTAAAAAATAATCTACACTTTTTTTTTTTCCTTTTTAAAACAGAGACCTTTGGAGGAAATATGGTTGTTCAAAAGCTTCTCAAGAAAAAAGAAAGATTACCTGAATATTAAATCATCACAGATCAAGTGTTGTGTTTAAAAGCTTTGCAGACATGAGTAGTACAATCTTCAGGTCTCAGGACATTTAAACTGAGAAAGTTACGAGTTTGGTTTGTCATCTTGTTTCTGTTGTTTTTTTTTTTTTTTTCTTTTAAATCCACTTTCTAACCAAAGCAAATAAAGAGTACTCAACTTCTCACTATCTATTTACAACTCTTAGCCTACAGTCTGAAATGACAAGACAAATTCTCTTTTAAAACTGCAGCATTAAAGGGTAGGCACACCATTCTTCTGCTGCACGATTGTCACCCACTTAAACATACACATACAAAATATTTAGGTTAGTAAAATGAGCACTCCACGTACACTACAGTGACAAGTTTTATAAAACTCAACTCATGTTGCTTAAATAAAGACAACTGCAAAAGGTTAAACCTCTCTGAACAGTAAAACTGTGTTGGTTGTTTTTTTTTTTTTCTTTTTTCAAACTTGCAGCAAACTTTCTATCATAACCTCCAACAGCAGATGAAACCACATGTTTAACTGCATCTTTATTGCAATCACCAGCTAAACTGGAATGTATTGCAGAGTTTGTAGACTGCTACTGAGCTTAAACTGCTTTAAATGCCAAGATGACAACTAGAGAGCTATGAGGAATCAGGATTTTCAGTACTAAGATGTACTAAGTAAACAAAACCAAAGTATCCTTGGGGCCAGATGCCCAGTCCGTGTCAAAAATGAGCAGTGCATATTTAAAACAACAGCAATGGTGTGCCTAACCTTTGAAAATAGGAAGTTGCTGGGGAGGGGGAGAGGCTAATAGAATCAGTAGTTCCAGAAGTCATTCAGCATCCCTAGGGGCTATCTAGGCCACCCTCCCATGAACTCTGAGAAACCACTTTCAATCACTGACACTACTTAATGCTCTCACTCAAATGCTTCTTTTGGTTGTGCAAATGGGGGGAAAAAAACCCAAGGGTAACTCTATCTACCTTCTGCACAGATTAAGACCAAATTGCTTCCACCTGAAGAACCAGCAATTCTGATTTGGTCATGTTGTGGTAAATCCAGTAAGCTCCACCTAGTTACTGACCACTCCAGCAGAAAGTATCAAAGATAAAAGTTCTGTACAAAACTTCTCCTGGATCTCCATATAATGATAAAGATATCATCATATTTAAAAATGAAAAAAAAAAAAAAAAAAAGGATTTGTGGTTTAAGGAGTGCTTTTACGGTGTTTAAATGCTTATTCTAGCATGTGCTAAACCACTATCAAAACAGATTAAATAAAAACAACAACAAAAAAGCAGGACTCAGATTAATTCCTGCTACTGGCAACTGTAATATTTAAAAAGGAAACACCCATTCATTGAGTGTTCGACCCTGACAGTATTACAGATAGATATGATGCCAAGCCTCTGAATTAGACCAGGCTACCAGTGTTTTGCTTCTTCCCTGAACATTAACAAGCTCCTTCACTAATGTGGATATTTGGGCAGACTACTGAGGTTGTAACGTTTGAAATCACCATTTTGTGGGCTTTTTTTTTCCTCTTTTTTTTCTTTTTTTTTCTTTTTTTTTTTTTTCTCAGTATCACAGTAGTTTGTTACACAAATCCCCCTTCCCCAGATTAGAGTCATTTAAACTAGTTGTTGGAACCACATAGTTTAGTAAACTCAGGATCAAGGATCAAGTCTGTAAAAAGCATAAAGGTCACAAAGAACCATAGTTCTGTTATAATGAGGCATACCCTAATACATCATTTAGTGTACCCTGACTGCTCCTGACTGTGAGAAGCTTGTCTTTTGTGAGATAAGGCTACATCCTCAAGCAGGTGAGTCTAAGTATCACCCTTCAAAAATATCAAAATTACAGCGAAGGTAGTGTTAACTGACATATTCTGAAGGTAGTGTATGTAAGTTTTCCCTCCCCTCTGGGTGAGCACTAAGCAGACAATGAATGGTATGTTTAATTCAGAAAAAGTAGTGGAGAGCCTAATTAAACCAAATTGATTATCCATCTAAGAAACAGATCTGAGTTCAAGAGAGGTACCATTTCTAAATAACTTCATTTAGCTTAAATCTTTTAATCAACTGGATCAAAGAAAATGAGGGAGAAAAAATTTCTGAAACATTTTGAAGAATGACAGTCTGATTTTGACTTGAAAATTGCCTGGTTTTAGGGAAGTATCA
Organism: Indicator indicator; assembly: GCF_027791375.1. NCBI lineage: Eukaryota > Metazoa > Chordata > Aves > Piciformes > Indicatoridae > Indicator > Indicator indicator. The sequence goes on along the minus strand of NC_072016.1, from coordinate 12,394,018 downwards.
CTTTAACAAAGTGGACTTATTTCTATAAAGGCAGACATGAAAAATCCAACAACAGAAGTTCAGGCAGGCTCTACAGACAAGATGTCCACTTCCACAGATCTGCATTCTTTGTGAGGTAACTCAACTCTCTATTACAGAGAAACAAAAGGCAAAAAAAAAAAAAAAAAAGGGGGGGGGGGGGGGAGCGTGCTTGGGGCAGGTGAAGGAGGGAAACTGCACCATACCAGGCTAGAAAAATTTACAGATGCGACATTCAGAGCACACCTTTCACCTGTGTCCACAAGTCTATGGTAAACTGCAAAGGACAGAGCATTGCGGTAAACAGGAGAATCAGGTGTGCCCAGTGGTGGTTGAACTATGCAGTAGTGCTCACCCAGTTTGCAAAATAATTGGCACTCTACAACATCCCTACTCATCTTTCAATTCATTCGCACTTTGTGCTGCTTCTCCCTGGGGATCTAATTCAATCTTTACTGAAACATCCTGCCCCTCCGACCTCATTAATTTCATTTTTTTCTTTGGAGGGTTTTTCAAAGTGCCCAGCCTCTCTTTAACTTTGTATTCCAGTGTACTGTGGGGGATCCCATAAATACTTTGAGCTTTGGAAACACTCATTTTCCCGCTCATAACCACAGAGATTGCTTCCTCCAGTATCTCGCTGTTATACTGTCTGTATCTCCCTCTTTTCTTCCTAGGTTGCTTGGAGCCAGGATCTCCCTCTTGATCTGAGGTGGGATATGGCTGTCCAGAGGTAGACTGCTCAGCATCTGAGCCCCAGGAATCTGGTCCAGCATCCAGCAAACTTCTCCTGTTTTGTTTTGGAAGGATAGCCCTTAACTTTTTGCTAAGCGCGCTCTCCGTTTGTGAACCCATTACCAAAGAGCTATAGCTGTACTGGTCACCAGTGCGGGACTCCCATGAAAGGTCCATGCCTCGAACTTGTGGTATCTTTAAATCCACAGGAGACGAATGGCTCACGTCCTTTTTCCCATCCTGTTTAGTTTGAAGTGCCATTTTTTGAAAGGCAGAGTTTTCTGTAAGAAAAGGAAGGTCACTGATGTTGCTGAGTGCACCATTTCCCCTGAATTTCATGCGGCTGAAATTGAATTCGTAGTGTGGTTTTGCCCAAGAAGCCTCCCTGGATAATATTAAGTGCTGTCCATGATTCTGTAGTCCAGATGGCCCATGGCTGGCAACCGTAGAAAACTGGTTTCTGCTCAGCAGTTCTTCACTAATCTGGAGTGATCGAGCCAGCGGTACTTTAAGAGATGTGGAGTGGCCATAACCTTCCCTGGTTCCATCCTGCAAGCTTCTTGGAGGTACCCCATCACCACTCTGTAGTCCCTCCGGATGGTGCTGGCTGGGTCTCCCAGGTCGCCTAATTGGATGGAAGGAAACTGATGTGAGCAGGACTTGCACAGGTAGGGAGGGATGGGTGAGGGGGCCACTCCTTTATTAGAAGGCCTTGCTTGGGTAACATCACTTTGTGTTATTTATTTTTCTCTAAATTTTATTTTACGTTAATTTTTTTTTAATTTATTTTATTTTATTTTTATTTTTAAAAAAGTCTCAGCATCAGTCAGTTTTAAAACTTCTTCGCAAAAAAAAAAAAAAAAAAAGAGAGAGAAGCTTTTTGGGCAAAGGAAAAAAAAAATTGAAACCTGTTGGCTGGTCTCTGGTTGGGTTCACAAATTCTCGGAGTAGAAAAGACTTCGCGCAAGCGTCTGCAAATAGCACCTTAATTACAAAGTAGTGATCAATCGCCATAGGTCTACACACAACTGTGTTACTGGTGTGACGTTACCACTAAACAAGTACAGTAATAAAAGAGTAAGCCGAAGTGCAACATATTCAACATGCAAATATGACTGCCACCTGCAGCATCTACACATAGGTGGAAACCTTGGATGGCGTTTGCTTACATCATATTGATGAATCACTGCTCAGGATAAAAGAAGGAAAAAAAAAAAAAAGAACAAACAAAAAAAAAAGAACAAAACTGCTTAGCAAGCCTCAAAGGTATTTGCTTGACTTCCATTCAACACCAAAGATGAAAGCATGGATACTGCAGATCAAGGGAAAACACTGCATTACACTGAACTTAGCAAACTGCTCTCTTAACTAATTAGATATGTATATATTAGATACACACATACATAAACCCCTGATTCTCATTTGATATACAGCATGGCTAGGAAACAAATAAACAAAACAAAAGATCTTAGCTCCCCAACTGTCATCCAGATCAAGGGTTAACAGCAGAAAAAGCAGTATGCATTTTCACCATTTTCCTTCCGTCACAAGTATTCTTTCTACAACACAAAGTATAACTACTGCACAGAAATGAGTGTATTTTAATGCTTTGCTTGCTTAGCCCTTTGTAGTAACTAAGTCACACTAGTTTCAAAATCCACCTCCAAACTTCTCCATGTGCAACATACAGATTAGCTAAGAAACTAGTACATTATTCTGTTTTAATGCTCTGGGGCACTATACTGGTGTAAAGACCCCTTGCTAAACCAGCATTATTTAAGGACAGGATACGTACTGCTGAAAAGCTGCATTATTCTTTTCAACATGACTGGGATTAAAAAGTCTTTAGAGAAAAAACATCCACTAAAAGGACCTGCTAAGTAACATATCCAGTGCTTGATACATATGCTGCTAGCTTCTCTCCAGGATGCAAAAGGTCACAGCTGAAGTGAGTAACAAGAGTCAACAAGGATTCCCATCAAAATCCAGAGAAATGACTTAAAGTTTGCTGTTCAGAGAACTCTCTCGAGCACAGGGCATTCTCTGCCCCTTCTACAGCACGCATCTGCATCAGAATGCAAACCAGTGACTCTGTGCCTAGACAGAGGTCATCCTGGCAGCTACCTAGAACAGAGGGTCCTATGTGATTTCATTCATGCTAAAGAGACTGCCATTACCCTCCTGTCTGTACCACACACCTGTACAAGTAACCACAGGTGCCAGTACGCCATATCCTCTGCAGACCCATGGACCTGAGCAGGCCAGATGCTGGCCCTGTCATGCCTGGGTGCTGGACTTTGGCCTTCGCTTGATACACAAACAAGGGAACAAACAATACACAGCCTCCATGGCTTCTGCTGCCTTGCTAGGAAAACAAAGCTGGAGAAAAACCTGTTCAGAATTGAAAAAGAAATGCTGCTGGGAAAGGTGTATGCTAACGAGCTTTAAAAATGTACTCTGACTGAGGTTTTTTAAAAGGATTGACTATTTTACTAATAGAAATATTAAATCAAAAAGGTAACCTTGAAGGGAGAAATCTGAGACAGTAAACGTGTTTCCAAAGAGAAATGCAAAAGCTAAATCAATTGTTAGCAATACATGGGACTGGTGGTGGTGGCAGATTGTTAGTTTAAAAATTCTGAGTTTCTCAAAGGCTACTACAAAGCTAAATTCAGTAATTAAATAGCAGTTTAAACAATATGCTGTTTCTGTACTTCACTTAAAAGATTGCCTTCTATGGTAGCTTCCAGATAAAATTCTCCCATCAACACTGAAAAGCCCTCTTACGCTCAGACAGCCTCTCCAGTACAATTAACTCCATACTAAGAATCAAACAGCTTCTAAATGTATGCAAACAGTAACTCTTAGAAATATGAAATCTAAAAGGAATTTTTTTTAATAACATTCACACCTTGAACTGAGTAAGGCAAGGATAGTATATCACATATTTAAAACGACAACAAAAAAAAAAGAAACTAAAACAAAAGAAAAAGACCTCCAAACTTGTTCAGTGCTACAATACAATTTCAAATCCAAAAAGCCATGTTTGAAGTGTACTAAATTGCCAGACTCTCTCCCCCAGCCACTTGTGTTTTTTTAAGTTGTGGTTTATGATAGGAAATATCAACAAAGAGCATGCAGTTATTCAAATTTAATTCAGCTTGGTTCATCACTCAAAATCACGACTACCTCTAAAATAAGTTTTCCTGTTAGCTAACTTTCCCCTAAGTGAAATGAAATCTAAGTTACATTTAACTGAACTTGCACCTCCACAGACATCACTTACCACTAAACCCAAGAAGCAGATAATGGAAAGATCTTTGGCTTAGTACTAAATTAGTCAAAATAACAAATATGAAGAGTTCTTAACTGCACGTTTAACCTGTCTGTTTGCAGTAACTCTTATTTGGCAGGTGGGGTGAAGATATTTCCCAAAAGGTACAAGCTGTAGAACACATTACTCCAAAGGGTTAACACCAGAAGTTAAAATTAACAGGAGGTAAGCACACATTTTTAGTAAAACACAGTTTTAGAAGGTCATAGTAAGTTGCTCTCTCTTACCCATTTCCTGGAGTACTGGAGCACCCTGGAGAATGACTCAGAGAGGTGCTGCCGGAACAAGGACTCTTCTTAGTGGATAAATCAAGCACACCGTCTGTAGAGACAAAAGAATGGTTCAGTGCTTGAAGAAGCAGGACTAGCCATGTTGTCCCTTGACAAAACAAGTCTACAAGTCTCCTGGGCTGAAATCATAGTTAGTTCACAGAATTATTATTTATTTGTTTTAAAAAAATAAACTAAGGTTTGGATTTGTTTGTAATTTGGCTTACAAGTGACTTCAACATAGTCCTCAGAAGTCACAATAAAAATTGTCCAAATTCAAAGTTCTTCTGCTACAGGAGCTAGAAAATAAAGAATTATCTATAAATGACAGTTTAGGATATAACATAGTCCATTGCAAAGCTAACCCTGAGGGATCCCAAAATGAGACAATCTTCAAAGTCCTGAGATATTCTTCCCCTTTAAAGGGGGGCTTTAAGGCAGTATTTGTTTTTGTTTTTTTTTTCTTTATTCATACCTGTGTGGGAAAATTCATTGGACATTTCATACTGGAAACTCATTTTCAAATGAATATACACACAGAGAAATGTGAGATTTCTCCTCACCTGGCAGCTAGTTTCATCTTTTTTTTCCCATGTCTCCAATGGGTCCCTACTGGTAAAGCTGCTGCCTTTCCCCTCTTTGTTGTGCCATTTTAGTCCCTCTCTTCTATACATCAAATTATTTTTCAGGCTAGACCACTTCTTCCATTCTCACTAATGGCACTTCCTCACACTCACCCATGCTCCTCTGCAAGCCCTTATGTAAGCTCTGCATTTCTAGGCAACAGAAAAGGAAGAGCTTTTTGCTAGAAAAGCGTTGCTCCCACTGCACTGAAAAACTTGAAATTCTGGTCATTTTAATAAGGGCAACATTGTCATAGAAGCAGCACAGCCATCTGAAATTCCTGGAAACTCTGAAACGGGGAATTTATGAAGCAAAGATAAATTAAACCCACTGACAACGTAAACCAGATATTTCAGAGCTCCTCACCCTTTACATCTCATCAAGTAAATACCACCCAACACAAGAACAATGTAAGATGGCTTTCGGATTGCTCCAAAGTTCTCATTTGACATATGGAGAAAAAAACATGATAAACAGTGAACCAGAATTAACTTGCAGAAAGCTGTTCCACCCACTGCATTTGGGAACACACCATAACCTAAACTTAAGGAGGCAGAGAATTCAATCTTCCTTTTGAACAATACTTACACAGCCACAATACAGAGAAAGCAGATCAAGTAGCACCTCTTTTTCAAGAGGCAACACTAAAACAGCAACAGGCTGCTGCCAGAGGCACTTGCATCCAATGCTTCCTTTGTCAGAAGGGTCATTACAACCTAGAAGTCTCTAAGGGTAAGCAGGGCTAGCCTCATACCCCACAGAGAAGTTTGCAACTAGCTGGGTTTCCCTCAACCCACTAGAGCAGAAATATAACAATATGCACCACTAGCAGTTTTTTAATGACAGTCTGTTAAACTTCAAATTAATAACTTTGGCAAAACCTCTTTCCAATTACATTAAATGTAAATTGGAAAAAAAATTACACCAGCAAACAGATTACTGTGTCGTGTAATATGCACATGTTCTAATTCCATAGCAAGTGTTACGAACATTATAAATTATCTTACAGATTTTTCCTCACATGGCAGCTACAGAACAGCTCTTGTACATGCTTTAGTATTCACCATACAATTGTCTAATTAAAAAAAAAACAAAACCACAAAGCAGAAGCAAACCCAAGTCTCTTGTCTCTCTTTCACTGAAAAGCTTCACAATGAGAACATTTTAACATTTAAAAACATACCCTTGTGAAATACAAAAAATTATATCCAGCTAGCAACAAATACCTATCAGCTAGAGGTACAGGTCCTCACTTGAAAAAAAGACACCACACCATCTCTCACTGCAGTTTTGTAACTGAAGTGTGACAGCAACTTTCGGTAAGTGCTGTGAGTGCAGGAAGTGTCCACACACCCCAGCTGCACATTGTTGGAAACACAAAATGAAACTTTTTACAAAAGCCTTCATAAACATAAGGCCAAAGAATGAAGGAACATCTACAATTCTGTATTAGTTGGCACAAGGCTTTTTTTTTTTTTTTCCTGAAGGCACCTCTTCCACTTGAGGGTGGACAGCCTACTTTATTTGATAGAATAATTTTATTTTAGACACTAACGCATTTCTAAAGAAGGATGAAAAGGCTAATTTTAATCCCATCAGTAGCATACACTTATGATAACCTCTATTCAACAGTTTGAGGGGAAAAAAAAACCTCCACAACATTCACATGCTATAATCACACACATAACTTGCTTGTTAAAAAACATCTCTGATGGAAAGAAAGGTTTTCAAATTAAAACAAGCTCTGCAACACTGTTACAAGTTATTCAATCTGTGCTCCACAGAACAAGTCTATTTTTAAGGTAGAGAAGAAACATTTCTTCCAAATGCACAAACCTGGAAGTTTTGTAGGGTTCATGGGTATAATTTTTACAGCCTTCACAAAGCAAGCTCTCACAGACTTTCACAAGACAGTGTTTTCATGCTATGACCAGAAAGAACTGACTCCTTCAGTCAGACTGTGTACTGATGTTCAGAAAGGAGGCAACATTATAGTTTTCATGACCACATGAAAAGTTGTCTTATCACAGTGAACTTGTCTTATCAGCAAGTGTACAGCCTGTTTTGGCAGACTGTTTCTTGCAGCTCCCAGTAGGAACAGTAACACTTGCCCCCAAAGTCTGGAGCACATCCATCCCCTTTGCTCTTCTACAGTAAAGTTTCTCATAGCTATGGGTCTAAATTCCTTCCAAAACTCTCTTCTCTGCCAGCCACATCTAGCTGGTCATTATTTTATGTAAAAACATCTACCGCTTTTCTACTTTACATTTTATGTTAAAAGTGCAAACTTCTAGTTGTCTGCTTTTGCAACAAGAATGCCATTAATGGATTGCCACAGGATGCAAGACACTGGTAAGAGTCCTACCTTGTTCACTAGGTTCTGACTGAGACTTTCTGACAGTAAGGTCCAGAGGTGAGTCTTGGTCAGCCATGAGAAGTTTGCTGAGCACAGGGTTCTGAGCAGTTGCAGCCGTGGGAGAGGAGGCGACCAGAGATGCTTTCAGCAGGCTTTGGTTCTTTGTGCTATTGGGCTGGCTGGAGTCCTGAGTAGAGCTATTTTTTGAGGTATATTCAGCAGCAAACTGTCGGATCATTCGCTGCATGATCTCACGGGCCACTAGGGGAATATTGGGGTCAGAGACCCTAGGACTGTCTGCAAATATTAGAGATTTTTTTTTTTAAGGAAGCACTTTAAGTAAAACAGCTTTTATATTAAGTCATTGTTTATTTAAAAATAAAAATCTAGGGAAAAAAAAAAAAAGAGCCAAAGATAAAAGTAGTTTCTGTAGAAAACGTACTTTAGTCTTAGAACACTCGAACAAGAATCATTGCTGATTCTGATATAACCTTCCCAAAATAACAGTTTTCTACAAGAAATAAGCAATCTCCTCTTTTGTTTTCAAACACAGATCTTTGACCAGACCTTTAAGAGGTATGGAAATGGAAAGAAGAGCTAGACTCATGAAGAAAAGTATCAAATAACAAAGATCATTGAATTAAACAGGTTATTCAGTGGAAGAACAGAATAACTTACCTGCAGCTACAGGAGGGGAGGAGGGGGAATAGAGGTGCAGCAGTCCCCTACAAATTTAATGGGAAATAAAGCCCTCTGATTCTTCAAAATAACCCACAAGAAGATCAAACGTTCAAGTGTCTTCCATTTCCATTCTATGCATCCCTTTTAACATTTCTATCACTGTAATCAATGCAGCACCAGGTATAACCCAAAAAGCTTTCACAGATAAGAACCCCAATATGCGTACATGAAAAGTGAAGCTACTTCTAGAAGAGCTGATAAATCTATTAGTAAGAAATGTGAAGTGGAACAGGTAGACCTTCCAACTTATTTATATAAAATAGTACCTAAATACAAAGGTATTTGGGGCTATGGATGGCCCAAAAATATACTGGCAAAAAAAAAAAATCACTATTTTAGATCAGTAATTTGTGATGTCAAAGCAAAACTGTAGTTCCTAAATCACAGAAGCTAAGTCCTGCCACTTCACCTGAAACACTACTTGTGTTCTCTGGCCAAATCAGGTTTAAAATAAGAAAAAGGAAAACAAAATTAAAAACAAACCAACCCATAAAATAAAACAAATGAACCAATCCCACAAAACAACAAATCCACAAATACTCCAGAAATGGCTCAAAAGGTTTACTTTTCTATTTCTGAAGAAACATTCAGAGAAAATTGTGCAGTAGAAGACCAAGCAAATCTTTACTATTGTTCCATTTTGCGAGCTGCTTTTAAAGTGTTTACTTCCCCTTTTAAAAAAATTGCACAGGTTGAAAGGTAATCTATTGAGACTGAACTATTAGAGGCATTAGCAAAATCTTTTGTGGGACATCTCAACATTAGATTTGCCTTTTACCACTACTTTTGACAAAAATGCATCAATCTGACAAACCAGCTTTAGAGTAAAGGATGATTGACATGAAGGTTTGAGCATGTAAGCTGCCCACAAATTAGAGCAGCAGTAAGTAGCTACTCTGTTTTCTGATGAAAAAAATCATACCCAGCTTTAAATACTTAATAAAGTCCAAATTCCTTGCTGTTAAGTACAGCTTTCTAAAAGACCCTTATAGAGTCAACACATGTATTCTTAGAAGGGTACAGTGGCTAGAAACTTCTGAAACATTTATGTAAAGACCTAATAATTTTCTTGCAAAATCTACGGGATGTTTAATTGCTGCCAAGAACTAGTCACTAGAGTCTTAAGAACTCACCAGGAAATTAGCCAAACTTACAATTTAGGCACATTTATATTCTCCCAAATAGTCCAAAGACACAAGCCTGGAGAAGCAGAGAATTTTTTCCTGCTGTGGTAACATTTCTTCCATCTTCTATGCTCTCTAGTATAAACCCACTGAAGGATGTGTGAAAGACTCTAGGAAAGCCCAGAAGGACCCAAACTGATGACCGGATTGATGCCAAGTATTTGGCACATGCTTGTATCATGTACAAGTGGGGGCTGGCAGGGATGTAGGGCTCTATGCCACCTATGTTTTCTGAGGAAGAATTATGCCTTTACTATGCACCCATGCTCGTATGTACAATTCAGTAATGGTTAGAGCTGAATACATTTCCAAATTCTGGAAGACAATACTATGCATGCCTACTGGCTTGCATATTTAATCTGTAACCTCAAAGAATCAGCATAGGGGGACTTCACAGAGCTTTCTAGTGCTGCTCAAGATAAATTCTCCAATTTAGGACACAAAACTCAATTTTCAACCAAAAGGGTAGTTACCTAGCACATTAAATGCTTCTTGCTCAATATAAAGCCTCAATGTTAAAGACAAAAACTGTCCAAGTGTCCAGGTTTTAAAATAAAACCCACAAGCAAACAAAACACAAACAAACCAACTACCAAAACAACAGTAAAAAACCCAAACAAATAAAAAACAAGAAAGGAACACCCCACATATACAAATAAAACAGAGACTCTCAGGGAAGAAATATACAGCATATATTTATCAGCTATAGGCTAAAGCAGTACCTCTGAGCTTTAAAGCCTTAGTAGCTTGTATGTATATCTATCTGTCCTGAAACCTCAGAAGAGCAGTATCAAACAAAAAAAGGTATGATTTCATTGAACCTTCAAAACCTTCCTATCCTGCCAATGGACAACTAGGTATTATCACTCTTCTTTCACTGGCAAGTGTAAATGCTTGAAAGAAATGCCACAAAGCAGAAAGTGATAAGATTCCTGGACAGTAAACCAGTTCAGAAAGTTTGCTGATCCTGCTCATTACTTATATTAAGTGCATGAGTGCACATCCTTGACGTGCAACAGGCATCTGTTGCAGAACATCTGCATTTTCTCTGATCTGCCTGGGCTATAAAATACCAGTCTCAAATGTTACTGGCAGTGAGGATGGAAAGAAAAGAACAAACAAATCACTGGCATGAAACCAGGAGAACTAAGCATCTCTGTGCAACATCAGAGTTCTACCTCTTTCTGTCCTCTTTGTGTATGACAGTGCCTGGGGATCTTATGGCAGTGGCATGAGTTAGAATAATCTTTCAAGCAATCTAAATACAGCCAAGCTTGACAATGATGCATTAAGGATTCAGAACTGACTTCCTGCCGGGCTTTTTCCCCTCCCTTATTACTCTTGCACCAAGCGTAGCTCCTGCCAGAGGAAGGAAAGCAGAGAACGTACTAAAAAAAGTTCTCAAAGATGCTTAGACGTGTGAAGTAATTTAATCATCCTCATTCTGTGTATCTGACCATGGACAAAGTGTTAAACCCCTCATTAGCACACTGCAATGTTTGCCAATAGATTTTCAGCACTTAGGAAAGTATGCATTTCTAATAAGATATGCACACAAGCAATACATACAAATTTAAGCACAATGTTAAAGGGATGAAGTCGTTAATAAACGACTTGGAAGTGATGGAGCTTCATTTTCTTTTTCCTCTCACCCAGCCAGCAATATGGACAAAAACGTATTTTCTCTAGATTTTTCTTTTCTTAAATCCTTTCTGGATTTAAAGAGAGATGGGATAAATTTAAAAAAGCAAAAGGAAACCTTAACCTTAAAATAAAATAAAAAACCCAAGACACTGGAATAAAAGTATTATCTGAACTATCAGTAGTAATTCAATAGCTATCCTTCCTACTATCCTGCATGGTTTTATACTTTATGCAATACATCACAATGCATAGTTTGTATTTATTCAAGTCATAAAAGAACGGCTAAGATAACTCTTATCTACTTAAAACACCTTTAAATATTTTGGTCAGCAGGAGAAAGGGCTGAGGACTGGCTACAGCAATTTCTAATTTGTTAAAGTGAAGCCTCATGCTGTCCCCAGCAGACAGGTTGGAATTACTGATTTGGCAGATTTTCTGACACATGGGTTAGACTGATAAGTACAATGTACTCTCATTCAGGACGCATTTGGAAGCAGCCTCTGGATCCCTGTGTCTCAGATTGGTAGAAAACAACTAAATTAGTTTTGTGCCTTCCTAAGAGCAGAGAAGAGATTCAGAGAATTTGGATCTACTATTATTGTCCTGTGTATTCTGCAGTACTGATATTACAGACCTTTTGCTGATCATGCATTGAATTCTCTCTATTTCCCCCTTAGCACCATTCCAACAGTATTTTATGCCGTGGATTGCTGGGGTGGGCAATTGCTACAGACCTCAGTGAGAGGACTGCTGGCCCTTAAGAAAAACTGCATTAGTACAGACCCCATTAAAATTTAAACCCATCCAAACCAAACAAACCCAAAACCAATCGAGCAACAACAGAAAACCGAAAAACAAACAAAGAAAACCCCACTGCCACGTGTCCCTCCTTCCAAACAGCCTGCTCACCTAAACATGGGTTTCATTGCTGGGTAAGATCTGACTCATTCCTCCAAGAGTGAGGGGGAAAAAAAAAAATTTTCATTTTTCGCATGGAGACATTTGTTTTAGAGTTAAATATGTTATACTCTTCCTCTGTTCCAGGCCCATATTGTTTTATTGCTTCATGATTTGAGAGTCAATTTTTACTACTAATATATAAGACAACTGAAAAACATTGAACACACAATGACAACTTGAACGTCAGATCTTTGATAGCTGCATTGCATGCAACATGACCAGTGAGATACACCCTTTTCCCCCCCATTCAAACCAACCTTTTCTGTAAAAGACTGCATTGAGGAATTCTTCCGCTTGCCTTTCAAAACGAATGATTTTTGCTTGCTCTTGTCTAAGCAGAGCTTCTTGTCCAGCTTCCGAGGCTGGCTCATCCAGACTGACTAAGTGTTCCTGCAAAGATATTTAATATTTGTAAGATCTTCCTGACTCCAAAATGAATAAAGTTCCTTAGGCATTAAATATTCTACTAAATTCAGCACAGAATTGGATCTATTGACATCACAACTTCATTTTTGACTGCTCCAGAACATGGTATTTTGTCCTGGTTTTTTTTGTAAATGCAGTAGAAACCTGTAAGATTTCATAGTATTATGGGAAATAAGAGCCTATTAGGAAGAAGATTTAGATCCTTTACAACATTCGAATGCAAATTTCTTATCTAGCACTTGTTCTTTGGCTATTACTTTTAGTTCAAAGAAATAACTGAAGGCAAAAACAGCAAAGGTTTTCCTTAATTTAAACAGCATTCATGCAAACTGTGCAACTAATGACCAGCACTGACCAAAACTAGGCTCAGTAATAGCTACTTTTAAGTGAACAAAACAAGTTAGCTGTTTACAACACCCACAATGAATTAAAAAATGTTCTGTCTCTTACAACTGGAAGCAATTGTGTTTATCTCAAGAATATTTCAAAACAAGTGTTTCAACTCAGGTAACTAAATTGTGTGAGAAGCCAGGATCAATTACAGAATCAGAGAATGTTAGGGGTTGGAAGGGACCTCTAGAGATCATCTAGTCCAACCCCCCTGACAAAGCAGGATAATTACTCTTTTTGAATACAACTAAAGAAGCTGGAAGACAGTGGTTAAAAATGTATGAAATCTAAATGCTTGGATTTCCCCCCCGCACCGTAAGACACACACCACATTTCTCATTTCTTTCACTTTAATACCTTGTTCCTCCTTAGGAGAACAATCTCTTTCCTAGCCCTCTTCCTCCATTTTCATTTTAAACTGTATTAAAGTAACCTGTATTTACCTACTGCAGGAACACATACACAACACTCTTTGGGTTTAGGGAGTGTTTTGTTTTGTTAACCTTTACAAAGTATCAGTTACCATAATACCTAAGCTACAGCTGTTTTTTTAGCTTCTATTGTACAAGCTGATTTCAGGTTCATATCCTCGTGAGACTAGAAGGGAAGGAAAGCACTGGCAATTGAAGGACTGGCAATACAATTCACAGTAAGTGAAAAGAAGTCATTCTTAAGTTTGTATTGTTTCAACATCAAGAAATTTCACGAAACAAGGTTACATAAACAGCCCATAGTAAATTAACGAACACAGCAGTCACATGAACTACGTGCAAAGATTAATGATACGAAATGCTGTGGACTCTGGCCTGAACAACACAGGCCCTCACATTCAAATTTGTGACTGAACAGATTCCAAAAGTTCCCCATCAAAAGTAAACAGAGATGCCATCTCATACAGGGTATAGAGACAAAGCAGTATCTTATGCAAAATCCAAAGATGAGGAGAATGTGATGACAGAGGTGGCAGATGAGTAAACAATGTATTCGCTGTGAGGGTGGAAGTAAAGACCTCACAGAGCGACTGATGGAGAGACTCCAAGCTTGCTCTCAAACTGTTGGCTGTCATAGGAAAGATTAGTGGTTTTGAGATAGTCTTAAAGAATATAAATTCAAACCAACAGGTTAACTGTAACAAAAGCATTCACCTCTGTGCCAGGTAGACTTGTACCAATAACCAGCAGCAGTGCTCCTGTGGTTCACCAGCATTTTGTGAGCACACTGAAAATTCAGCTGTACTATTTCTTATATTTAAAACATGTGAAGTATCTGAACAGGCTCTCACAACTAAAATATTCATGGTGAAAAATCCCAGTATTTTCCTAAGAGTTCCTCTTCAAGTGAGACTTCTTGGAATATATTTGCATTCTCTTTTGGAAGCTGTGTTTCTGCATCAGACAAAGTTTAATGCAGGATGTGCCTGTGCTACTGACAGCCATTAGGCATTATCAGGACAATTGTAAACTCAGCTTATCAGTTTGTGTTAAAAGTAGACATTTGTGCAAATTAACTAATAACAGAGATAATCTAGGCACACAGATGTATTAGAACAATTGCTGAAATATCTGAGTATTTACAAACTGCTTTAAGCTTTACTTTAAAAGGAACCTCCACAAACTGATGCAGAGAGATATGGCTACATAAGATCCTTTTGAGTTAATTAGCATGCTCTAGTTAAAGTCCCACAAGGCATTGCAAAAAAACCCTTTCTTTTTAATTTACAGATACACAGACTGCATCAGGTTGGAAGGGACCCTCAAAAATTATCTTGTTCAACCTCTCCTACAGCAAGCAGGGACTCCTCCAACTAGATAAGCTGCCCAGGGCCACATCAAGTCTGACCTTGAATGTCTCCAGGGACAAGGCTTCAACCACATCCCCGGGCAACCTGTTCCAGTATTTTACTACTCTTATTACAAAGAACTTCTTCCTTATGTCCAACCTAAATCTACCCTACTCCAGTTTAAAACCACTGCCCCTTGTCCTATCACCACATGCCTTTACAAATAGTGTCTCTCCAGCTTTCCTGTAGGTCCCCTGCAGGTACTGGAGAGCCCCTTTAAGCTCTCCCTGGAACCTTCTCCTCTCCAGGCTGAATAGCCCCAATTCTTTCACAGCCTGTCTTCATAGGAGAGGGTGCTCCAGCACTCTGATAATTTTTGTGGCCTTCCTCTGGACGTACTCAGGCAGGTCCATGTCTCTCTTGTGTCAAGGGCCCCAGAGCTTCACATATTACTCCAGACCTGGTCTCACCAGAGTAGAGCAGCAGAATCACCTCTCTCGACCTGCTGGCCATGCTTCTTTTGATTCAAAGGACAAAGAGAGAATTTAGGATTGAAGGAAACATTACCTCTTCAATCTGATATGAAACTCTGCCCTTTGACAGACTTTGCAGTTCTGGAAGAAGCCTAAAATAAAAATAACCCTTGCCCGACACAGTGCACTTCAAATCTTCCTAGTACTTTGTGCAACTAAGATAATACATAGTAAGTACTAGCCTAGCAACTCGGTGGAAACAGAGTTCAGTGGCAGCATGCCTTGCTATAAACAAGTGTACTTTACATTACTCATAGAAAGGTAATGTATAAAGAGCACAATTTAATCTACCTAGGCTAACTAAAGCTGCACAATTTCTACATAGAGAAGGAATGAAGAAAAAGGGATCAGTCAGGAAAAAAACGTAAGTGGCTTACAATGGTGAATGGCTGAATAAAGGATCCGATTTCAGGAGAAAAGGGGGACAGCAAGGCAATGGCAGCACCTAGTTTTTACTCCTTAAACTAAGGAGCATGCATCTCTGAACATGTATGATTTTTGTCGATGTTCATGATAAGACACCAAAATGTGGAGAAATACAGTTTTATGTAAGAGTCAGATTTAACCTTGTGCTTCAGCTGTTTTCTGGCATTTGCAGTACAGCAAAAACATACTGGCAAGATTTGTTATAACCGTTATTTGGACCCACTATCCTCTGTCTTAACCTCTCACTCTGCAGTCCTGAATCATACTGAAGTCTTCAGTACTAGCATGCAGGTCACAGTAAGAAGAAAATTCTATCAATATTTAGATAGCATCATCATTGGTTACAAATGCCAACCAGTTACATTTGCATATTATTTATAACACAGCATTCATTCTGTTCTCTTTGTGCTTCTCTTCAGGTGGGAACCATGCCCCAGAGCATCCCTGGAATCTCATCAGCGAGCATACAGTACCACTATATTGAATAACATTAGCTTCAGGAAAAAACACCTGGAGTGACTTGCACATGGCTCCTAAAGGGCTAAAGCTCTTTTTGTATGCTAGGATATAGAGCATAAAGTCAAAGAACTTTAGAAATGCATGGCTCAGGTTCTCAAAATGCAAGGTCAATGCATGACCTTGAAAGACCACGTAATCCTGGACAGCCCAGCCTTGTCAGCACTAGTGCTGCATCCTCACTGAGACCCTCATTGTAGGAAACGTTGATACAGCAATTCTAAATGCTAAACTGCTGACATGAAGAGAAAGCTATGATGCAGGCTACTTCATAGAGATATGACAATGGCAGCTTCACGTTTAAGCCACAAGCAGACAAAGCAGGAAGCACCAGCAAGCTAGAACAGTGCAAGATCATTCCTGTCCATCTTCACAGAGAAAAGAGAGGGAGGCTTCCCACAGACCACTCAAACCCAACTGGCCAACCCATGGACCTTAGGATGCAGTCCAGCCTCCCATCCCACCCCTCAGCAAGATCAGAAACAGTAAGAAAGGAATGTTTCAGCATCGCCAGGTTGCCTTCTCCAACATTTCATTTGTCTTAAGACTGAATAGTGTTTTTAACTCCAGTGAAAAGGAGAATAATCTATGGGGGATTTTTTGTAGACAGACCTTAAGGGCATAAGGAAAGAAGACAGTCCCTGATATGTTCAAGACCAAGTTGTTCTTGTTGCTTTTATTTCAATGCTATTCAGTTTGTTTACATCTGTCTTAGAATGCTACACCCAGCTGAGGCTTCACCAGCATCTAAGTTTTCCTCTCCAGGTATTAAGACAAACGCCTTTCCTAATACAGCCCCCAAAATAGTTCACTATTTTTACAATGCTATCACTTTTCAGGCACCTGCAACTTGTCACTTGAGAAAACAAGTTTGTCTGTCCCATTTCTCCAATTTATGAAGATCACTTTCAACTCCGAGCATGTCCTTTAAAGCGTCTACAGCTATTGCCAGCTTGGCATCACTTAAAAATGCAGATAGTTTAATTAGTTTTAAGACATCACTCACTACTGAACATACATACTTCTATAGTAAGAAACAGTATTATTTCCTTATTAAGATGATTAATGTCAGATTTATCAAATTCAAAACAAATTGAACTTGGCTGCTCCATAGCTACTGAAAATCACTTATCTATAGTAGGGAGAGAGAAAAAAAGAAGAAAAAAAAAATCAGTGTTAATGCAATATGCTGACACTGTCATTTATGCAAAAGCAAAACTGTAACCCCGCATTACTACTGAACACAGCTGGAGATTATCACAAGCAGCCTCTTCAGGTTTCAGCCTCCACATCAAATTATTTTAAAACCAGCCAGTACAAAATTGACACTCTAAATGCTTGAGTTTTAAGTGATGAAATCCATTAAAAATGTTTTAAAGCATCTTCCAGTGCACTTAAGATCTCAGTACTGGTTTAAACATCTTCTAAAGCCATAAAAAAAAAATTGTAAGAGTTCTGCAACTTCAACTAATTTTCAGATATTTCCTTTGCCACCTTCAATTACTCTACAAGTTAATGTGGCAGCTTCACTTTGGAATTATTCAGACACTACATTAAACACAGTTTACTTCTTATTGTTTATATTCCTCCATAGTGAAAAGACATCAGATTCAGAGGCTATGACTAATAATAATCAAATAATGACATATTACCTTTCAGATATTTGTGTAAAGCAATTACTTAAAAACTTTCCAAAATACCCAAATCATACCCAAGTAACTCTGAATTTTAAAATTACTCCTTCAGATGCTGCACCCTATCACACTTCTTCACAACTGAAGCCATCATCAGAGGTCCTTACACTGAAGCCCAGGTAGTTTTATGGCACTTTGGAGATCAAGCTCAACCTTCTGCCATCGCCAGCATGAGACTCCAGAATATGCTCCTAGAAGTCATTTTCTCTCTTGCTATTTTTGTAGCTTAAATATATCTATAAAATAGTTAATGTGCTTAGGAGTATTATCCATCTTGTTCTGCTCTCACCAACCAACGAGATTAGTTGTGTGTGTGCCATGTCCCCACCCTCCTTTTTCTCTATACAGATGAATTGTTTTATGTCGCTTTAGACAAGAGTGTTTTCTTTTCCAAATGAATATACTCAACTGAATTCCCTTTACTGATTCTTTTTTACAGTTTCTCTTCTTACTCTTGATACTTTCTCATGACCTTACCTATCTGCACCTTTCTCTTAAAAAGAGAAACCATTTTAAACTAGGCTTGAACTCCAACTATGAGCAAATGAGAGTAGAGACTACCTCACTTGATACAAATACTCTACACAGAGCCACAGATTTCTTCTGTAATGACAACTCTATCAGTTCATTTAACAAGTCATACTGAAAAATTAAGAACCATAATTGAAAAGAGATAAGTCAAGTACACTTAAAATTCAATTCATCTGTACTGATGAGTCTTCTCTGTACCACAACCTTTTAGAAGTAAAAGCTTCACAAACAAAAAACTCAACCACTCTGAAACTATACTACCCTAAATTTTCCCTGTAAAGGATAAAACCCACAAGGAACTGAGAATTACCACATGTACAGATTATCCAAATGAAAATTCACAGGGTTTGGTCAGCCTGCTTCCTCTCACTATGAGTATGCAGCTAGAGCTGTTAATGGTCTTTTTTTTTTTTTTTTGGTCTTTCATGTCCATTAGTGTACCCAGGCATTTTTCCACACAGGCACTCATGTTAATAATTTGGTAGCAGCTTCTCTGATCATAGCATACTGAAACAGTTGTATATTCTGCATCACATGATGAAAGAAAAAAAAGGTCAGTTACTAAAAAGCTTTACATTAGTACTCATAACACTTTGGATTTGGGCAAAAAAAAAAAAAAGTCTGGGAAGATTTTAGCTCCCTTAGTATTTTATTATCCCTTTCAAATGAAGATGCTTACATCCATTTTTCCATCAAAAACTGTCTTGTATTTTGACTGCCAAAAAATCCATACATTTGCTCAGTACTTGCAAGTAGAACTACAGCTACAAATAAATTAATCTTTTCAGAATACTTCAGCAGATGGTTCTCCATCCTTTGGAGAATTCATGTAATTGAATCCAATTGCTTGTAAAAGCAAGAACCAACATTGCTGAAATGGGTGGGAGAGTTAAGTGGAGGTTTTTCCCTCCCCTTAAACAGCTCTGCCAATAAACTAAGATCGGCCTCCAAATCTTAGACTGCAGTCCAGAACTCAGTTCTCCTTAAGCACAACTACTGGTCTGGTAAGTTTTACATAGTTCTTAAATGGCAATGAAAACCAGGGGGAAAAAAAAAAAAAAGAAACACTGAAGGTTTTAATTGAACTTGTCAGAGCAAGTACCTTTGTGTCATTCAAAGATGAAAATCAAGTACACTGATTAATTATTCCAGTAACCCAAAAAGGGGGTGTTGGTTGAGATGTACTCACTGGAAAAAAGGCCAGCCACAGCCACACACTGTTGTAATATGTGGTTTGCTCCCAGCTACTACATCAATTACACACCTCTTAGTTCTGTAAATCAGCACTGTACAAGCACAAACCCAAATAGTTCCACTCCAGTTCTTTTCCTAAAAAGGTAAGAAGAAGATGCACATGAGCAATAACAATAATATAAAAGGCAGAATAGAGGAGTTGCATAGAAAGCACAACTGCTGCCTCTTTGTGCACAGGAACACACAGGTTTTCCAATCACAGAAGACTGAGCCTGCAATTCCCTAACAAAAAAGAGTTAAAGATATCAGTACAGATGCTGAATAGAAGAGATTTCAAATAAACTAGCACCATTTCTAACTTAGTTCAGTCCATCAGTTGAGGACTGCCTGTCATTTGGCCAAGTATCAAATGACGTGACAAACTTTTTTGTAACAATTAAGTTTCTGATGTTTTAATTCCAATTACAGTGCTGTTAAATCCATACTGTAAGACTCATATTGGAATCTGTATTGCAAGCTAATAACACTAGCAATGGCCAGCAGCACAGAAATTTGGTGTACCCTGTCATCTCTCAGCTGACAAGAGCTCACTAGGCCTAAAGGAAGCCATATTCTTCCCTCAAAAATAAAACAAACAAAACCCAAACAACATACCAAACACCCAAAGCCCCCTAACCCGACAGAACTGGGAGACAGGGAGAAAAACCACAACCAAACAACAACAGCCCACAAACCTAACTAAAAATTCTACATACTCCAAAGAAGCCCCATGCCAATCATGAGGAGAATCACTAGGATTAACAGAGAAGTCACAAATCCGATTTGAATGGACTGGTTCACCCTTCTTCCCCACTCCCCCAGCCAGTGATCTCTGGCCATACAGCAAATAAGCTTGTGCCCAAAGCTCTCTTTGCTGTCTCTGTTTATCAGTCAGCTGTGAGAAAAATGGTTTAAACCTCTACTTTTGGCTACTGAAATGTGAAGTGACAGAAATTCCTTAGGTTTCTTTTTCTGGAAATCATTCTACCCAAGCCCGTAGTGGCTGACTGACGCTCTCACAGCCTTTCTTAACTCACATTTCTCTCCAACTGCTCAGAACTTAGAACCTTGCCCTTCACCTAGTGCCCCTGCCTAGTGATGCTGCATGCCCCTGCTGCGTTCTCTTACCAATCTGTACACAATCCTAAAATCTCCTTAGATCCCTGATGCTGAAACACCATGGAACACATCAGAAGTACATCTTGCCTTTGCCCTACTGAAAAGCCACTGGAGTACAAGGAGTAACTATGTGAGGTACCTTAACATAAGTGAAAACTACCACTAGCATAAGGAATACATTGCCAGTTTTTCAGTGGTACTTACAATCACAGGCTACATTTACTATGTGAAACGAGAAAGAAAAGCCTAACAAAGTACATGAAAATATAAATAGTCTCAGCTTCTGACTAAAGGTTGTTTAGAAGCTAGAAAAGGACAAGACAACCACTGCACACTAACCAACACACTATGCAATGGACATTCACATTCCTAGTTTTTGTCCTAACAACCAATTTTCAGGACCTTTATTTTAGTTATTGTGGACCTATGAGGACAACTGAAAAGTAAACTGTCTGTTTGAAGACCTGCTCATACACGGTTGGATTCCCCTGGGCTATGACCACTCTCTGACTGCACCACAAAATTTCCAGATCAGTTCAGTGGCTTAACTAGAACTGTGCTAAACATGGAGTTTAGTCTTTTTGTGAGGTGGCATAAGCAAAACAAGACAGAACTCCTTAAAGCACAAGCACACATACAGCTTACCTGCTGTCAGTCTCAATGGAAGTATGCCTTAGATCCACTCGAAATGCAGGAATTCCTAACCACCACTCCCACCCCTTCACAAAAACTGTAGTACAAAACCAAGCATAAACTGGCAACATAGCAATGATCAATGTCAACAACG
Source organism: Indicator indicator (assembly GCF_027791375.1). NCBI lineage: Eukaryota > Metazoa > Chordata > Aves > Piciformes > Indicatoridae > Indicator > Indicator indicator. Next base: position 12,372,718 of record NC_072016.1, on the reverse strand, counting down.
TACTTCCTTTATGAGCAAGCCACACAGCTATACATGGTAGCTGCTGCAGAGGAAAGACTGCTTTTGTTTCGTTCTTAAGCTGATAAGAGATCCACTCCATGCATTGTTTTACATTGTGCAGGAAGAAGTAGTAGTTATGAGTTCCAGCAATGATGTTTTGCCAAGACAGATGAGCCTTCCTTCCTATGCCACACAACAATCATTATTTCAACACGTGTGCTGGCCAACAATCACATATAGCACGGTAGCCTTTGTTTCACATACAGCTATAATCTCCTTAAGAAAACAAACTGCAAGTTTATTATGTTGGCAAAGCTGAACTGCCCATGTTTTAGGCTCTGACTTGGTTGTAAACAAGCAGAGTACAAAATCTGCCACATATATGAACCCTTTAATAAAAGGATATATCCCGCAGGGAAAGAGATTCCAAGATATAGAACAAGACTCTAGGTTGTTAAAATGGACCACATTTCCATACTAAAGATAAGCCCTGTATCTGGCTGCACTAAACATGCACAAGCCACAGCCTGGCTCCCTTGGGAAGGGTTTCATGATCCCAACAAGCTCTCTTATGAAGAATTCAGAAAAACCCAAACCAAACAAAAAAACACCAAAAAGAAAGAACCATTAACAGGAAAAAAGATAATCTGCATCACATACTACAAAGTTGCAGAAAAGAGGCAACTCTGCTCATTAACTTGCATTATTTTAATTCAGAAAGCCTTTTTCTGAAGGAGGGGAAAGAGGTAGGAGGGTGCAGAATTCATATGTTCAGTTAACTAGGAGCAGCAAACTCCCTCCCTTTGTCCCTCCCCTACACCTACTAGCTTCACACATCTGCATTGTTACCTTCACTTTTTCTCTTCTCAGGCAGCAGAAAAGACAATTTTCATCAAAAGACCAATCAGAAACACCTTCAGGCTCACAGTCTGTAAATCAGAGGAATAGCAAATTACTTCATATTCATAAACCGTGACACAACTGGAGCCAAAAGAGAAATGCCAAATTAAATACCTGTTTCACAACATTCTTGCCTGCATTCTGAGGAGGCAGGCTTCATTTCGGCCATTTTTGTAAATCCCCAGATTACCAAACTGTATACATTTTATCTATGCACAACAAATCTGTTTTTTCCAAGCACTGCCAAACACACTCCCAGCTACATAAAGATGAACGCACACTCATTAGTAATTTTAGCCAATATGAAACTAACTGTGAGCACTGCCTGGGGGAGGGGGGAGAAAAGCACAAATCACCACGGTAACACACATTTTCTAGAGGCAGAGCTGGGGCTGCTTCTGTCATTAGAAATGCAGAACAAGATACAAACATAGAGATTGAATACCTTTAAACAAACTGAGATCTTTTAATAATCCAGGTCCAAACAGGCCTTCTAGAATACTTTCAAACCCTAAAAGCAAATAAAAGAATTGTTAGCTTTCTAGATCAAGTACGTCACTACAAGGATATTCACAATAGCAGTTCTATATTTATCTGTTCCAAGAACAGAGCTCAAAGTGTTTTCTCTAAGTATTACAAGATGCATGGGTCAATCATAAATGACTGAATTACTAACAAATCACACAGTATCATCTTGAGCCCACCGACTCCCATACTTTTCTAAATAGGTAGGTCAAAACCAAAGAACATTAGGACACTGAAATAAACCATGTTGAAAAAAATAGTAAGTTGTAGGTTTGACAACGTGACCAGGTCATTTCTATATGAAAAGAAATTATCTTGCTTAAGCCTCCAAACTGAAACAAGATACACAAGTTCTCAATTGAAAAATTATGTTCTTCCATATGAGTGGCATTCAGCTCCTTTTCTGAATTTCACCAAATGTTAGAAACAGTGTTTCATGAAGAGTTACAGTGTGAGGAAGTAAATTTGAAAGGAAAGGGATTCAGTAGTGCCATGCCACTAAGGAACCAAATTCCAATCACAGATCTGCATCTAAGGTACACAGTTGGATTTACTTCGATTCCATGATTTACACCTCAATTGAAGTAAAGCTAAGCAAGTTTAGTTTATTCCAAAAAGCAGGAAAACCTTTACCAATATTACTGACATGATTTGGAAATATTAAACCAATATTACATTAAACCCCAAATGACAGCAAAATCCACAGAACTATTAACTACACAGTACTGTGAGAAGACAGGTTAGCAGAGTGAATATGAAAAGTACAAAGGCTGCTTTAAGAGGGACAGACAAATTCCACCTGCTTATAAAAATACATTCCAAATACAATCATAAAATTCAAGACTACAAAGTACTGTATTTTTTCCCACCATTAATAATAATTTTGCTTTGCAGGTTTACTAACAGTTTGCATATAGCTAGGGGCAGCTTCTACTTGCCTGAATCTTTGAGATCACAGAAAGGGAAAAAAATAAACACACACACACACAAAAAAAAAGAAGGCTTCAAATTTACAGAAACTTGCATGAGTGAACTAGGGACAGATAAACTACCTGAAACACTCCTTTTAAAAACTATTCAAAATCTAAATGATCACATGCTATGAAGACAATCAATTGTTACATTGTAAAAGAACAATAACTTAAAATAACTGTAACAACAGAACTACTATCAAAGTTCTCTTTTGGACAGCAGTCTTCAAAAGGAAAGGACAAATAGCATCACATCCCTCTGGGTGTCAGCAAGAGTGCCAGTGCACTAGCATCTTTAGATATCAAATGCAGAACCCTACAGAATTTGCAGCCTGCAACACCACTAAGATGGCCAAAGCATTGCTGGGTTAAAACATCAGCCTTGATCTAACACCTCTAAGAGGCTGATATTAGAAACCTAATTTCCGAAAGCACCAGGAAGAAAATAAAAACAAAGAAACAACAACAGAAAAACCCAACAACACAAAGGCAAAATAACAGTCAAGAGTAAAGAGAAACAAGGGAGAAATCAGAAAACAAGGTGGAAAAGGAGAAACTGGAAAAAAACATCCCATTGAACAGCACCTTGTCAGGCAGAGAAGTAGCACTGCCTCCAAAAAAAGCCAATTCAGGCTTCATGAAGTGGCAGGAACAGTGGGAAAGGGACGACCAACCTGACCTAGAAGAAAAATAGGAGAATCAGGGTATTGACCCATAGGTTTACAACATTGACTGTTTTATGGGTAGTGACCTCTCAGAATTTGTATCTGAAATGAAACCTTAAGAAAAATCAGCTAACCAGCCTCATCTCTTTGTTTAAAAAGTATATTACATATACAAATAAAAATCAGAAAAGCTCAAAATTTTACTCAAACTCACCACTCTTAAAATAGTAACTGCCAATGACTCATGCTCCACAGTTTGCCATGCATGCAATTGCACACTGAAGTCCCTGCCAAGTTTTACAGCTTGGATATTGTACAATCATAGTTTGCTAGCCCACTGTTCTCAGTGATGCTAATGCCACTCGGGTTTTATTAATATTAAATATTGGATTTAGCAGTTGCATAGCAACAGCAGAACATCCTATGTGCAATGCTTGACATTAAAAAAGGCAAATAAGGGAAGTATGAATGCATTAAAAAATTATACTGCAAAACTGCCACAGAGCCCTATTCTTCCCCCCCAAAATACAAAGTGCAACGCAGTAAATACATAAGCCCTGTAATGTAGTATTCAGTCATTCGGGACTCTAAAAGAGCAACTCTGTACAGTTAATCATGCATAATACATTGAAAACAAAATCTTGAAAAAGAAGCTGCCTACTTTTTATAGTATTTTTTCTCTCCATTGTCACTGCTCTTAGAAGCTTGAAAAGAACATTTCTTATCCCACCGATTGTCCTTTTCCATTTGGCAGATGATACTTTCCTGCATTTCAAATGGAACAGAAATTAACATGGCTGCCTGCACTAAATTCTTGTTTCTATACTTTCATCATCTATATTTCAGTGTCTGACAGTTCACAGCAGCTGAAGAGCAGGGCCAGTGGAAAAATTGGAGGAGTAACAGAATTAGGAGAGAGGAAAAGGGATGAAGATCCGAGTATTTCAGAGCTTTCTCTCAGATGTGTTCCTCACAATTAAAGCAGCCATACATTTAACCTGTATGATGTTACTGGTGACCTATACAAGCAAAGACACCATCTGGGTGTCAGTCTAATAACTCAGAAGAAAAGTTTAAATCTTTCTCTTTAATATAGTATCTATAACATGTAAAACATCTCTATCTCAGGTTAAAAAAAAAAAAAAAATCAGAAAAGAAATCCCAGAAAGAACAAAGAAAACTCTTTGTACTGAAGCAAGGGTTGAGCAACTTTTTTAATGCAGAGGGTGTTGCATACTACTATTTGACAGCTCTTAGTTCTAAAGGTAAAGCAGTATTTTAAAAACATCCTCTAAAATGTCCTCTAACAAATATTAGAATACAGATCTGCCATGTTTTATGCTGAGAGTAAGAAGCATAGAAATTAGAAATAGAAAAAAAAGAAAAGAAAAAATGCTGACCATGTAGTTTTTGACATGGTCAAATTTCACTAGTTCTGTCTCTGCACTGAAACAATTTCATTTCTTTTTTTCCCCAGCATTCTTATCCTCCCCTCTGTAGCCAAATATTTTAAGTCATAAATTTAAACTGAAATTACAGTTAGTCAGTTAACAGTTTAAGACAACAGTTTAACAACACAGATTAACGTCAAACTGTGCAAAAAAAACCCCAGATAAGACAAACAAAAAAAAAAAGAAACGCCACAAAACAAAATAAATCACAATCCAGACAGATCCTCCTATCATCTTTTCCTTTAAAATTGAGAGCACTTGCAAGCAGCTACCAGGCTCCTGAAGATAACACTATTGGAGAAGTTGATAGTCTAAGAGAGGACTTTACTGGCTGATCTCTAGCAACATGGATTAGCCAAACACACATTCCCCTTTAAAAATCAGGAATGCAAGACCTTCAGGAGACAGGGATGCATTTCTAGACTGCCAGTGACACAGAGCCTAGCATTTCAAACAATGTTTTTTTTCCTGTGTGACAGCACAGCTCACACACATGCTTTAATACTCACTACACAATTCAGGCCTACACACATATCTGGTCAAAGTAGTAAAGCTTGTACCAGCTAGAAGTCAATTAATTTTAAGGGGGGGGGGGGGAAAACTACAATTAACAATTTATGTAATAATAAGGATTAAAGAACTCTAAAGAAATCAACTTAACAAGGGCCCTGAAGGGGGAAAATAAAACACTACACACAGTGACCGACTCTTCAGTTCTATCTGTGAACACCAATTTGTAAGAGTTCTCAATAGGTTAAATAAATACTAGCCAGGGCAGTAATGAGGTGCAGTAGATATTGTAGGCCAACTGCAATAGAAAACAAGACAATTGAACCCTTGGCTTTTATATACAGTAAACAATCAGCCTAATGCACAGCAATTTGCACTTTAAAAGGGCAACTTCAAAAAAAGCTGGAAATTGAGTCTGATCAATTAAGACAAAAGTTGTCTACATCTTTTGTTTAAATATCTTAACTACTTCAGAACTTTTTACTAGGAAGCCTCAAAGTAGTATCATGGGTGGTGGGGGGAGGAAATCTGACCTATTAATTAAAAAAAAAAAATAAAACAAACCCCCACAAACCCTCCTAAACCACAATGCAACCAAGAATGAAAGAATAAAGAGGAGATGAAAGGTTGGAAGAAGTGTAAGGAGATTCAGAAAAAATGTTACAACAGAGCAAAGATACACACAAAACTTTAAAGTAAGCAAAGATAAAAAAGGCAGCATCTATGCTTATTATCATTAAAAAAAATTCTGTAAGAATACAATAGTATATTAACACTCAATAGAATGGCATACAATCATTCAACAAAATCTATCAAAGTGATGTTACTTAACATTTCTAAGTTAACAGTTTTAAAATGCTGTGGAGATGATTTTTTTCTTCTCCTGGGAGTTACTCAAAACATGTCTGCAGCAATGATTAATTTCAGAAAGTCTTTGAATATCGAGAAAGTTCCAATGGGCTGAAAAAAATATATATAAAATAAGACCTTTGTAATGCCAAAATATTGAACAGATAAGAACTTAGTAAAGGTTTTCAAAACTAAAGAACAGCTCCAAGTACTACTGAGGCATTAACAGAAAAAATTATGTCAGTCAACAGGGGCTTAAAAAAAAATTGTCTTATTAGACTTTCATGAAATGAAAAAATTGATTGCCAGCAGTAACAGGTTTGATATACTGTTTTTAGATTTACATAACATTTTGGGGCTGGCACAATCCATTTTGACTCAAACCAGCCAGGAAAAAATAATAAATGAAAACCAAAACAAATCAAACAAACCCCCCCAAACAATACAAACAAAAAAACCCAAGCAACCAAATCCCCTCCCAAAAAAAAGAACACAAAAAACACACAACCACCAAAAAAATCTGAACAAACAAAAACCCCCAACAAGCAAAAAATCCCCAAACCTAACAAATCATCCAAATACACAGAAAACAGGTGAAAAATCAGTTTGGTGTCAGTGAGAAACCTTGTGTCACTGCTTGTGAAGTCCATCAGGCACAGGTTCTTGGCCTTATGCCATTGAACATTCTAGCTGGTGACTTGGAAGAAAACAGGCACTACATTTGCAGGAGATAAAGGCAAGAAGAGTAGTAAATAACAAAAGGCCCAAGTCACCAAGGCTGTTTGCCAAAGCAGTGTAATTAAACACTACTTTGAAAGGGGGGCAGAGGGGAATGGAGATGGCCACAAAACACACATTTAGGAACAGGAAAAACAGCTTCTCAAAGACATACACAGATCCAGCAGCTGAAATTGAAAGGTGCTCAAACTCAGACAGACATAGGGCACTCAATTTTAAAAGGGCCCAACCGAAAACCCAAGACATGGCACTCCAGGACCAGATCAATGCTTACCCTATCCTAGGATTCTGGAGGTGTTAAGGAAGTGTGGGCTGGCCGCTAAGATCTATTCCCCTTGTACTTTCCCCCAGCACTAACATTCATCACATTACGAGTCTCATTAACTAGTAGGAAGCAAGAGCCACCACCATCACATCAGGTTTTTATTGGATTTCTCATGCCTAGATTTTCTGGTCAAGATTGGATATATTTATCCACAGCCATGGGATTTGAGGCAGGAATTAATTCAGAAAAAATCCTACAGTCTATCTGTAACTCGGGAATTCTGACTCTTTCAGAACAAAAATCTATTAAACTAGAATGTTTCAGTCACAGGCATCTTAATAGAAAAGCAAGACCAAGCAACAAGGGAGGGGAAAAAAAAGTCACAGGACAGTTATTAATATGCACCAAGTCTCAGGACACACATATAATTACAAGTTGTGAATATTCTTTTATTCATGCAACAAAATAAAAGAAACTCCCATCCACCTGTGATAAGAGATCTTGTTACCTGAATGGAGCCAAATTAAGTACCCCAACTAGAAATTCAACCAACTTTGTCTGAGCTTTCTGGGGAACAAAGGGAAAGCTGTGTGCACCTTCAGCTATTTTTTCCAAAGTTCATGCTTCCACATTCTTGTTAATGAAACTGCAGTGCTCAGAGATTTACTGCGTACATCCCCACTCTGGGGACAACAGATGTTTTAGTAAAGCCAAGGACTTTCTGAGGACCTTAAATATCAATAACCAGGTTCTGTAAGAGCAATATTCTTAAACATTTCTACCTCTCCAATGGAAGTGTTTAGAATAATCATTATTTGCTTTCTTACACCCAATAGTGATCTATTTACATTCTTTCTCTGCTCGAACTTTGTGAAGAAAAATTAAAAAGACAGTCTTAAAACCATCACACACAGGCATACAGAACTAGGGACATTAAAATAGGTACTGTTTAAAACAACAGGTATAATCAAGTCCTATGTAGCAGTATGTAGCTCTTCTATAGCTTTTTTCATCAACATCTAATGTTCCCAAGACAAAATACATGGTACCACCTGCTGATGTGCCTAAACAGGCCCTTGGAGTTCAAGAGTTAAACAAAACAAAGAAAAAACCAAACACAGTGAACAAAACACCAAAACAAAACAAAAAAATCCTTTGGCTTTAGACTAAAGCTTTATTCACTGTAGAACAGCATCTCCAGTGGAGAAGTTTTGAAGCAATCAAGAAGCCAACAAGGTGCATGTTCTATCAAACAGCCATTTCACTGTTGCAGCAATGTACCGCAGCAATAAGCTGAGAAATCAAAAAAGGGGCAAAGCCATCTACTATGGCAGCAGACAAGCACTGTCGATAGAAGTGCTCCCGAGCATCCATCCTGCAAGATTTCATTACAATTCCACTACTGGTCTGTAATTTTAATAAAGAAGCAGAAGCTGCAGCAGGCCATCCTCAATCTTCTCTCCAAGCATCCCTCTCAACCAAGCAATACCTCTTCCTCCAAGAGTCTAAGCACGTTTTCAAACTTGCAGCAAGGCATTTAAAAGTTTGTGAGCTAAGTGTGACAGGCAATCAGCTGCAAATCTGAACTACAGCACTGTAACACACCTGCCTTCACAACAGAAGAGAGCTCTGCCAAGTCCCCTAAGAAAGGGTAGATCTCTCCTGACTACAGGGGAGAACAGAGAGGCAAAAAGAATGAGTTATCAGGCTGTTTTGCAGTATGGAAAATCAAAACAGGTCTCCACATTCTACTTTAGCACTTCAGCTGGCAGATTATCTCACTGTTTGCAACAGAAAAGTCACCCCCAAAACCCAGCAATGACAAATTGCAAAGTGCGTTGCCAGAGTACAGGGTATAGCAAGGCAAAAGGCATAATATGAACCATCTCTTGTAGCCCCCTCCCATGAGGAGCATCAGTATCAAGAAGAGAATTTCACAAAGGCCTGCAACCATCTTATCTCTAATCAAAAGCCTCAGCAGCAGAACTCAAGAAAAGCCAAGGAGACTGCAATGGCTGTCTCAACATCACCTCAAGATACAGAAATTGCTCTGGCAGACTGAGCCATAATCTTCACGTGGATTTGCGGGGGAGGGAAGATCCTCCGATTTGCAGCTACTGCATCACTAATCTGGCGAGTTGCTCAGGTCAGGGGGTTTGGGCTTCTGTTTGACATTTTAACTCAAGATCAGGAGGGTTTACTTGTATGACTCTCTGGTTTTCCTCACAGCCGGTCAACACCAATGCAGAATCTGACTGCAATCTTCTCACGTCAATACTTGCATTTTATTGCTTTAGAAAATAAGCCAGAAAACATGGACATCACAGAACGGCAAAGAATGACAGCAGAACAGCTTCAATAACTACCAACTTGCTACAAATCCTTAAAATGTAGGTTTTACTTAATGGTAGAAAAATATCTAAATGATATAAAACAAACAAATAAAAAAACAAACCCAAACAAACAACAAAAAAAAAAAACAACACCATACAACAAAACCAAACCCATAAACATCAAAACCCAACAAATCAAAGTGGTATTTGTTTTTCAGTATCTCAGTTCAAAAGCAGTGCTCTTATTTGTTCAACCTCCAGATCTGGAGATCCAGCAGGCAGCCCAGTTCAACTTTCAGGAAGTAGAAGGAAAAATACCAACTAGCTAGAAAGTTTATGAACAGATTAGAATAGTCAAATAGCCCAACAATAAGAGTGCTCAGCAGCACAAAACTTCTTGGACAAAAAGTTTTTATATAGACACCCAAACATTTCTTAAATTTGAGGCAATTTCCCCCCATATCCAACATTATTTACTGCAGAAAAATAAAAACCTTGAAATTTTTCTCCTGTTGGAGACAACCTGTTAATGCTTCACTGCCAAGAAAAGTTAAGATGACATTAATTAACTATCAGTGTTTATCCCCATACCGCATCCTCCCACTGCACAAGCACAGGAATAGCCCTGCAATAGACAGAATTTATCTGCCTGGAAAACGCGTCCCATGGAAGAGATGGGATTTCCAACGGCATCAATTCACTGCTCCACTTTGTTTCATGGCCACAGTAATGCTCATAGTACAGATCAGGGTCAGGTGTGCTGTCAGGAACAACTTGTCACAATTAAGTATAGTAGAGGTCCAAGCCAATTTAAATCACAGAGGAACTCTTCTCCCACTGAAGCTGTGTATGCAGAAGCACAGGACACCAGACATTCCTACTCCAGCCTCAAGAGATATGTATTGGCATGGGACACAAGTGCATTACAGGTGTGTGTTAAACTGGCTAATATATCAGCTATAGTTCACACTCCACAGCAGTCCTGCTTGAGGAGGGATACCCTCCCCAGCAAATCAGTCCTGCCCCACATAATTCTGTCTGCAACACACAGCCACCTACTGAAGCCAGACTAGATGAAACAATTCAGCCCAAAAACAGCCCAGAAAAGGCAGGTAGAAGCTGATGAATCCATTTAAACACAGACTGCCACCAGAAAAAGTATTTGCCAAACCACAGCTTTAATCTAACAAACATTTGGAGTGACTCAGTTTCAGCTCCTTTATCACAGGGGGTCTGTTATATCATCACTCATTACTGAATTAACTCAATACATTATCATCATCTTTTTGGATCTCAAGTTGTAAGTACCCCTTCCACCATCTTCAGAGAAATTGTCAAATCTAGACAGAAGTCTGCAAAGGGGAATGAAAACGTTACATAGTTGTATCATCCATCACTGAAAATCTGATGATCAAACAGCACAGCCCTGTGAAAGTCCACTGAATGTTTCTTGAGAGGTGAAAATACTGAGCTTACCTCTAAGGTATAAGCTGCCAAGAGCCTTTTCTCTGTTACTGTGATTGTAAAATCTGTCTCATTTAAAATAACCTTCCATCATAAGCCACTCCATAACTGCCCCAATGAAGAGTATGCCTTCTGACTCCAGATAGCTAACAGCATCCTGAAAAATCTTACACTATGAAAAGATATATTTGTGAGTCTACAACACAGGTGTAATTGCAAAGGGAGCACAACTAAGCCTAACAGTCCCCTCCAGCTTTATGGTTATTTGCACAACACCATCGAGAGCACAATAGTACAAAGTAAGCACAACAACAACTCTGGCATACAGTAGGGAAGATATAACTGTACTACTATGGTTACTCTTGTGCCAACAGAACTAGCACAAATCATCTTACTTCACATTTATCTTTCATTCACACTTTGGCCTATGCACTGAAGAAGCTGCAAGCACTGATACTCTGAAATCAGGCAACAGCACAGCTGCTGACAACTTTGTAACAAAAGATTATAGCAGCAAAACAATTTGGTGCTGAAATAAGCTGTGGAAACTGAAATTGCCAGCTGTGATGGAGCATTACTTACTGTAGACAAGGAACAGTGAACCTTCTTGGGGAAAAAAAAAAAGAAGAGAAAAAACCCAAACAAACAAAAAACCCCAACACCCACCCCAAAACCAAACCAAACCGAACTATACAGACATGAAAGAAACTTTGAGTAAACTGCTGTAAGATAGCAGACCTGTGGGTTTAATGGAAATTTTCCCCAAGAGCAAGTAACTGATAAATCTCTCTCACTTCTGATTGTCATGTAATGTATGCCATCACTTCATGTAGCAAATCTCTGATGGTACAAATCTTTTAACTTCAGATATACATCATCAATTCCATAAAATATGCCTGCAGATGTGCTTCCCAGGAGATGCACCCAGTTTTGTTAAGGTATTTTTTGTCCTACTAGAACTCAGGTTACACCAAGAATTTTCTTTATCCTCCTCGACAGCAACATGAGACAGAAGAAAGGCTGTTTAACATAAGGCATTTCTATTCACACTCTTCCCTTTTCACCACCAATACAAACAACTGCACAGGTGCATACAGGAAAAAAAAAAATCAACAACATAAACCCAACCCAACCAAAAATAAATGTAATTTTTGCTTGCCTTATTTCGAGGCAGAAATGATTTCCTAGCCTAGTCCAGTTAGGTCAGAAGGAAAATGCTGCAGGACCAGGGACAGCTTAGACAGCAACATTGCTGAAACTGAGACCTGTTTGACTTTCTTTGCTTGTGCTCTCAGACTGCCTTTCCCATATTCAGATTTGAGACAGACATCTGAATCAGAGCTGAAGATCATAGTCAGAAAAAAAAACCATGGGATTTGGTTGATGCTGAAATAACATGATGGAAAATACGTCTCCTGTAATGGCCATTCATGATTTCAAAGTTATGCCCATGTTTACTTTCTGGTAGCTTCAGTGAATATTTACAGATATATTTAACACTTTGTACTTAACTGAGTTACATACACAGCAATTTCAGCTCCTAGCATCATCTTTAAGTCTTCCTCAGGCCAAGCAGCTCTGTGGAGCTTTTTGACACTGTCCCATCTTTTCCATCCCATTTATTCCAGACCTTCTGAAATTCCTGAAGCACAGCATGTTACTGGCCTTTCATAATTAAGGAAGTCAAACATTCGATCCACTGTGCTTCAGTTGATGCCTCACCCTATTCCCTCACGACGTGCTTTCAGTCTAGTTGAAGTTCTTTACTTGAAAGCACGTGACCTGAATTTGAAAGAAGACAGCAGTCCCAAACTTCCTGCACACTAAATTTATCGATGTCATTGAATTACAGCTATCTCAGTAAATCTCAGTAATCTCAGTAAAGAACATCAAACTGTTAAAAAGACAAACACCTGGAGATAAGCCTTTTAGAACTGCCAGCTTTGCTCAAGTTTTTCAGTTGGTATTTCAATAAAAAGGTCTTAGCAGACTTGTTACCACCTTGGGTCTATTGAAAGAATGAAGCCTTGTTTAGGATGCTTAGTAGATCTGGAAGCAATTCTAATCGAAGAAACATTTGGAGAACACTCAGCCTTCTAAGAAACTACCTACCACAGGTCCTTTGTTGAAAACCAGAGTTAAATTTTCCAGGTAAGCTATACACAAAGCTTCTCAAGCCTAGCATTCCACTCCACACTGCATTAGTAAATTCATTCGAGACTGAAATACCTGTAACAACTTCTATAGTCCACACATATCCAAAGCAGCTCTTTTTGTAACTTCTGAACAGCCCTTTCAGATCAACATCTCAGAAGTGGACTTAGTAATCCATAGCTAGGAACTCTCAGCAGTACAGCCATATAAACAGTGAAGGAATTTGATCCAAACTGCATTTCTGCGGACTACACGCTAATCATCTGATCTCATGGGATTAAAAAGTCTAGAGTAGTGCTATCATATTCAAAGTTACAAAATAGGTTGATGTCCATGACACTTGGTTAAGTGTTTTCCCTTAAGGTCATTCTTTCCCTACAGACTTCTTCATACACAAGTTTCTCTAAAAGAAAGAGTATCATGCAAGTGTCGTGAACAAAGGATAGCATACAGAGTGAACAATAAATTCCCGAACACAGTGTGCGCAAGAAGCATTAATAACAATTCACCTAAGTGCCTTGTTCCCCACTACTGTCAATTTTAGACCTTAAATCCTCTGAAGGTTACTTTAGATACAGCAGACTTTTTAAAAAGCACTGACACCAGAAATGTTTTCAGGCTTAAGGAATATTATACTTCTAGAACACACTGTGCTCCAGCAGATTTGATCGAATAAACAATAGTACTCAGCAAGTCTCAAATTCCTTGTAAGCAGCCATAACAAATTTGCTTTTCTGTAGAACTACAGCAGTAACACCAGAAAGGGTGAGTGAAGGAATGGGCCACAAAAACAAAATGCAGGGGGACACTGGAATAAGACCGCAAAACACTGCACTTGCCTTACCACTAATTCTTCTGAGAACATTTGTCAAAGTAGCTAAGCCAAAGATGAACTGCAATCTTACCTAATTCTATCACCCATGTGCAGAGCTGGACAGTGCAAATGAAAGTTCAAGCCAAGAAACTGCAACCCATTACTTTAAAATGTTGGGCAAGATAGGCAACAATATTAACAAAAGCAATTCAAACCACATGAAGGGAAGGCTTCTTTCATTTACAAGGGAGGGGAGAATGGAAGCACACTGGAAAATGAAAATCACAGAGGAACCTGCAAAACCCACAGCTACACAATGAACATTGCATTCAACATCAAATTCACTTCAGTAATTTAAATAGTTGCTTATAGCAGTGTTTCAATAAGTAATTCAATTAAATGTAGTAGTAGTTGAATACATGAGACACTAAGATAGCTAAGTCAAAAATACACTTTTAAAAATAGCACATTAGTTTAATGCTGACTTCTTTACCTTTGAACTGCTAATTACTGCCAGACAATTGCTTACATAACAGAAAACATGCAATCTCTCATTTTGCAATAACTACACAATCACAAAACACATTTTAAAGGAAGCTGCATTACTAAATCTGCAAAAATAGTTCAGCATACACTTTATTCTTCTAGATAACTGGCTGTTCACCAGTGTCACAACAATATGACCTGCAATGCAGAGATTCAAAAGACTTCAGTGTGCAATTTTTTTTTGTTACCATTTATTTGATGCAAATATTTCTATAGATATTTGACTATTTCAAGTATTTAAAAACCTCTCCTAGAACTTGTATTCATGCATTCAGAAGTCTGAAGTGGTCTTTCATAAACATCATGAACACAGTCTAAAAATTTTTTATGTTCTTGGATTAACCTACAGTTAATCTTATTAGACAAAGAGCCAAGATTTTCAAGAATGAGTGTTACAGCTTTAACAATAAATAAGGCTGGCTCATTTAAAAAGCAACCCTGAAATCCTTCCTACTCCTGCACCCATTTTGAAGTCACCAATAAGCACTAATCAGACTGCAAAAAAACTCTTTCTACCAGCAGGCTTCTGAATATGCATAATGCCAATAAAGCTAAATTACATTTAAAAAAATAATAATAATCTATGTGCAATTAAGATACTGGCAACATTTTAATGCAAAAAATTGTTTAAATATACTAACATCCTAGTCTTGGGATATCCAGTCAAGCTACGCAAAGAGATGCGTTTGTCCCTTGCATACTCCCAAATGTGGAAGTAGGATCAGAAACTGGATCTGGAAGAAAGGGTAAACAGCATGTTAGTTAAATTCACAGAGGATACTATGTTCGGAGATGTTGCAAACATTAGTGAAGACAAATACACAAATGACCTAGAGAGAAAATAAAATTAGGCTGGAAACAAAAACGTCTCAATGAAAAGTAACTTCAAACAATCAATGTAGAGGAAACACGAGGATAGGGGAAGAAAAAGTAAAATCAAAGGAAACTAGAAGCAGCACCAGTGGACAGTCAGTTGAATATTTGCATTGAAAAACAGTTTGGAGTTGCAAAGGCATCAAACAGAGCAGGGAAATTAAAGTTCTTTCTACAGTCTGAGCCAGTAACAATAGCCATCTCCTTGCACAATTGCCAGGGACTGAAAAATTCCCCTTCACTCCCAGCACGTGGAAAGCTCTTCTCAATGGCAAATCAAGTTCTGCAGGAGGTAGGGTTTAATTTTTTTTTCAGCAAAGTTAACATACGGTTAGCATAAGCCTACGCAGCAGGTTCTTCCAGTACTTCTGCTGCTCATGGCTTTGTGCAGAACAGGAGGAAGCTAACAAAACGAATCCATTTTTACAGGTGCAACTCAACCTCGTATTGTTCACATCTATTCATATGGTCCTTAGAAACCAAAACAGCTAGTTCAACTACTGGGGGGGGAGAGGGGGAAAGGCCAAAAAAAAAAATCCCCCCAAAACCCACATCACCACTCTTCACCCTTTACTTTTGCCTTGAAGTTACTTTCCTAAGAATGACACCCACTCATCCATCATGGTAGATGTCTGCACTACCCAGATTCAAGGGAAAAAGCAGCAGGACGAAAAAACTGACTCTGCCTTAGAAAGGCTACAAGAGAATCTCCACCCACAACAGCTACATAAGCATAAATGCAGAAGTTTAAGTAGCCAGCACACATCTTCCAACAACTGTAAAGCCTTTGTCCTTCAGAAATACTTCAAGACAAACTAAGAACCATTTATTTTGCTTCATCCCCAAATTAAGAGGATAGGTTGATTTTGCAGGATTTGTTACTCTCAGTAACAAGGCTTCAGTGAGCCAACCACGTAGATGCTTTAAACTCAGGGCAGTCCACAAATCAAAAAGGAAACGAAAAAAAAAACAAAACCAAAACCCAAACAAAAATGAACAAACAAAACCCCAAACAAACAAAACCAAGTCAAACAATCCAACCCAACAACAAAAACACAGCAAAACAAAACCAAACACAACACAAAATAAACCCCTTGTTTTAACAGAAGCCACCTTTCTGCCTATCATGTTTCTGAATCCTAGGACAAACTCCAGCACAGAGGCTTGTGCTTCAGTTTATGCATATCATCGTCACATGAAAACAGGAGACTGAAGGTTCTTCGTCCTTTTGACAGCTGCTAAGCTATGTGATTTCTGAAATAAGTCATCCTATGAACATCTACAGCCTCTGCTTGTGTAGGGATGGCAGAACAAAGAAAACTGTTCCTACCACTCTACCTCATCTTTGACAGAGATTGGTTAGTCCTGCATATTTCAACAGAGATTCAAATGACAGATTCCCAGGCATCCCTCAAGCCAAAGGCAAATGAAACATGGCTTTTAAGAGCACTCCAGTACCATTTAAAAGTAGCTCCAACTATAGGGACAGCAAAGAACCAACAACTACATTATCTCAGTGAAGAATGCGGTACATTTTAGGAAGATGTCAGGCTTTGGACACAAGGGGACCCTGGCAAAGTATCTATGCAATCTTTTCTGCTTTTGAAGGATCAGTGCTAGCATGAGGCACAACTCGTGGAGACCACCCCCAATCAAGGCTACAGACTCAAAGCAGTCTCATGAGCATATCTTTCAGTAGTAACAGGTTTTGTGGCACTTGCCTCCTCTGCTCCATCAGTCCTATCTACCATTCCTGCCTGCATCAGTTACAATGGTGTGAGTTCATGAGAATGCATAAGGGACAAGACTTTCAAGGAAGTACCTTCTACAAGTTCACCTTACCTAAGAATGGTTGTTAAGACAATGGTTTAAAACTAGCCCAGAACCCCAAACCCAATAACGGCAAAGTCTAAGTGGCCACACAAGAGACTGCTGCCTTTATGTCATCCTGAAAAGCATGCCCAATAAATCCCAGAACACATCTACTCAGGAACTAGAAATACAGCCACTACTTAAGAGACTCTGTTCAGACACAAAGTATGCACTTGCTCCAGCTTGTTAGATGTGCAACTGCCTTGGACTCCCTGCAAATGAAAAACATGGGAGATGTCTATTACAGTGAAGATGTTGGAGAATCAAGGCCTATTAGAACAGTAAGGAGATAAGAGTCAACAAGATTATGTGCTGCCCAGGTTTTTGCACAGCACACTACTGAGAACAGGCCAGAGTCTAGATCCATGCTCCTGCAGGAGAGACTACCACATGGATCACAAAGCTCCAATGGAAGGCAAAAGTATCTACTGTGACAGAGCAATTGGGTGTGCCCTGAGAATGGTTCTAAATCCAGTTCACTCTCCTGAACACCATGCTGGTCTTACACATCCCTGCTGTGCTCCTTAGTCAATCACCAAGAGCCACTGGCTGTCAAATCTCAGCAGATTAATTTATCACAAGTCCTGAACTGCCTTTAGCTCTACCTGGATTTTTTGCCCTGGTAACTCCTGTTTGGAAGCAAGCCCTATGACAACTTTCAACCTTGTCTAAACACAAAATCCATAAAACAGTAGCTGTAACAAATATAAATCCTACTGCCTGACCCCATAGAAAACCCAGTTCAAACCTGCTTGACATCTTGTGATCAACCCAGATATGCTATGTCACAGAAGTTGTTTCTCAGTGGAAAGGGAAGACAGTACATTAAATCAAAAATGCTTCACAGTGGTGTGGTATAATGAGGGGTTGGCTACTGTCAGGAAGTACCCATGGCTTGAAATGTACTGCCTCTACCATTTGAGAAGGCACTGCCCTGAAACAAACGGATTCAGCAGTGGCCCATCTCTCCAACCAACACCCTAAACCCAAAGGTGTGCGGTTCTCTAGCAGGACTGCTGTCACTTCCTTAAAGCCCAAATACACAGATCACTCAAAGAAGTGAAGAGAAACCATTCCTTTGTGCTAACATGTGCTGAGTCTAACATCAAAAGGGCAGAATTAATACAACCACGGTGCTTTCGGAATCAGAACCAAGAAAAGCCTATGAGAACCACTACAAGGGGATATAAAGATAGATTCATGTGTTTTGATCTCTGGAAACTACCTTGCTGACAGCAGCTAGTGATGATCCTAATGTCTCCATTACAGCATCAGTTTTTCTGTAATTTTCTGTTAATTTTGCAAAGACTGAACACACTGCATAGGAGATTTTTATCTTCTCACTGAAGACATACTGCAGCTTCAGGCACATTCACTAGCAAAGCATCAGCAGCAGCAGAATGAGGCTTGCCTGATTCATGTGCTTTAAAAAAAATGTGTTCACCCAAAATGAATGATTGTAAAATATATTGTGCAAATTGTTAATTATGAGAAGCAGAGTAAAACAACTCAAAATCCCACAACTCACTTATCCCAGGTTACTAAAAGGCAGAAGGTTACCATAGACAGGAAAGTCCACCCTGCAGCATGTCTTCAATGTTTTGAAGCTACGATTTCTGGTTAATTAGCACTTCGATCCATGATAAATCCACCTTTCCACTGAAAGGGTTGATGCCACTCATCTTCCTCTTACCCAGATATCACTCATCTCCCATTTGCATGGTAACGCACAAGATGTTTCAGGGACCAGTTGCCCAACCCAATCCACCACACATCTACACAAAGTGAGAGCACTACCACCAAGGTAGGTGCATGATCACCCTTCTCTGCTATATTTTAAATCTACACTAGATTAAAAACTACCATGTAACCATGAATTGTGCTTTTAGGGGAAAAATCACTTCCACTGCTATGCATCCCTTGGGTGTGTATTTGATTTTCCTATGGCAGAACCTTTCCTGAAGCATCTTCTATATTGGTCAGCATTAAACAATTGTGCTTTCCTATCCTAGTCTTTTATTACCATCAGAGTTACTGCCCAATCTGTATCTACTATAAAGGCGATGCAAATTCCCACAGTTTGGCAAGGTCTACAGGCAGACTTGCAGTTTCTTCAAAATCGAGGTGAAATGCTTTATTATAGTTGCTCTAGCATAACCTCTCCTGTATTTAAAAGAAAAAAAAAAAAGAAAGAAAAGAAAGGACTACTGGATGTTCCCTTTAGCATCTTCCACACACACTGGACATCAAGTTTAGGATATATCATCAGTAACTCTCAATATTTTCCATTAAAATAGTGATTTTGCATAAAGAAGAATTTCATGTCTTTTCAGAACTCTGACTCTCTACAAACTTATTTTACTGTGATGCAACATAGTTAAAAAAACCCAGATAGCATAAAGTTTAACTTTCTTTTGGAAAAAGAGTAACTCATGGCTCGTAAGCCAACAGTTTGCCTATGACTTGAGAACCATTTTCTCATGTTTATTTCCTTAAGAGTTCTCTGATTAATCTGTCTAGGTAAATCTCTATGCTACCCTAACCCCAAAATCATTAGCTGGAAAAAATAAGCTCACAGACTAGCTTTTTCCAGGTAACTTCTATTTGGCTTTCTAAGCTTAAAAAGTAGAAAGAAAACCCAGACCACACAACTTGCCTGCTTTCTCCCACCAGTCTCTCCCCAAACACTACTCCAAGTTTTATGAATATTAATGATCAAAGGCTTCAAATTAATGTATTTCTTTCTCTTTCATGGGACAATGACAGGTACTCACCCAAAAATGTGGGGTTTTTTTTGCCTAGAGTGGGAAATACTTTGTCCATTCCCAAAAATGCTTTAGGATATATTTGGAAGGTTATTAGATGTTAGTTTGTAGTTCTAGTACCTTAAAACTAAATAGCCACACTTTCCCTTCAGACAGGTCCATCCCATCCAAAAAAGAAGAAAAAAAACAAACAAAACCCAAACCCAAACCCAACCAAACAAAACAAAACCCCAGACAAACAAAAACCCCAAAACAACCAACCCAACTCCAAGCACCACACCACCAGAAACACCTATTTAAAACTATATTTTTATGCAAAGTTTATTTCGTTGTTCTGGCTGATCTACCATTCTTCCTGTCTCTGATTTCACAAAAAACATTTCTCAACTAAAGTAACTATACCATTTAGTAGGCAGTCACAGCCCTCTTAATCCAGAGGTAGAATAACAAAAACTTTTTTGTCATTTGGTTTAGATGGACTTTTACATTCCTTCAGTCAATTCAGACGAGGCAAGTAATTATACAGCTATTAAAGTTTATCATCTCCTTTTCTAAAAGCATTCTTTGTGAAGTTTGACCCTCATTTCTGCTAAATCTGGATTTTCAAGAGACCTAGTTTTAGAGAAATACTCATTTTCCTTCACTGGTTACGGGAGGAAAGACTCTTGGGATATTTCAAGGCCATGATGTCCCATTAGCTCATATTGAGCTCTATCTTCTCTATCTCCCTTTAGACTGAACTAGCAGGGAGGAGCCACCTGAGTAAAAGAATGCATTACCAGGAGATTGAAAGCCTATAGACAAGTACACTGTGTGTAATTTTGAAAATTAGAGTAAGTTAATGACCTTCTATGAGGCCACTTGAAGGGATCATATTCCCAAGACCATCTGACTCCTTCTCCTTTAGCCCCCAATCCTACACTGCATGAGAGCTGACAGCAGAGTGAGCTCATTACTGCACCAACAGCAGAAAACCATTTGCACACTGTCTGTCATGCTGGCAGAAAGCAGGCATTTGTCCACAGGTGAGCTTTGTTTGTCACACCTAACCACCAGCTGCTTCAGTTGGCCAACAGTGCCCTTCCACAGCCTCGGTTTGTAGCTCAGAGGCATGGGATACCACTTGCAGGGATTATTCCACATATCCACACCCATTGCTTTTGTTCTGGCTCACAGCTAAGGTCCTATGCAACCTGCTCAGCCTAGCCTAACACCTCCCACTATAGCCAAGGCTTATCAAACCTTAATTTCAGGATGCAGCTTACTACCACTGGCAAAACTACAGGGCAGCAAAAACCTTTTTTAAAGAACGTTTTGCCACTCAATAGAATTATCTCAAAACTATGCAACAAATTCATCACTCTTAACCCTTCCAAGTCTGCCAGTACAAATAAACTTCAAAATTAACTCTATGCTGCTTACAGGAAGAATCATGAAAACCCTCCTAGGCAGCACCGTGGCATGCTGAAAGCAAAGATCCATCTGCCTTAAAGATGAGATCAGAGAATTACTCATCTCTCTCCCACCAAACTGAATATGAAAGAACTGTTCTTCTTCCCTGAAGGCAATGAAAGACCTCCAAGTTCCAGAGACTAGAAGGAGGACAGGCAAGAAAGAACATTAAGCAGGATTTAGGGTTAAGATGCCAAAATGCCCATAAGCATGATAAGCAGAAGGTGCAAGTTTCTTGGGAACTAGTGGGTTTTGCATAGACTTTTTTTTTAAAGTAGGTTTAGTAGTTTTAATCCTGAAAAAAAAAAAGTTTCCAAAAATAACTGCTTACTTTCTTAAGTTTGTGAGGTGTAATCACAAGCACATTTAGCTGCTAAAGTTCATCAACATGCCAGTAAGTATAGACCAAAGCAGCTGTGATTGGCTTCTCCCTACATGCCTTCCCCTCCACCATCTCCCATTATATACAAAGCTGCATAAGGCATTTCCTATCCTAGGGACAGGAGCAGTCCTTGGACTGTGAAGGGTTGAGAAAATTTAAGCCCTATCAGCTGTTCTTATTTTGAGCACACAATTCAGTTCAATGTACAAGGAGGAAGAGATATAATGACATAGAAAGAACCACCAATCTGCCATAGCCTCCATGGGAAAGTAGACTGCAGATCTGCAACATCCTTAGATTAAAAATTGACCTTAAGTTAATTTGAAACTGAGTAACCTGTTGAGCTGAGTAACCCCTGAACTCTATATTCAATTTTGTACCGTTAGTGCACTCAGTCTGTGACCTCAGCTATGGTTCTAGTAAAACCATCCTGGAAGAGTGGTCAGGATGGAGACTATCTGGCTTTGATACCCAGAACAGCCATGCACCTAGGGATTACCAAACAGCTTTATGTCCATCTCATACTTCAAATAATTTCTAAGCATTAAAAGAAATAAATCCATGTCCTCTTGAGACCAGAAGGGTGGTTCACATGTTGTTTCAGGGTATCTGCCAATGCACAGCACAGAGACTACATCAGTTCACACTGCAGCCCCTGTATTCCAAGTTCCCTTTGCAGCCATGTAAGGCAGGAGTGCTAATGAAATCTTTAGATCCAACACAAACTCCACAGCAAGGTTCCTGGGAGAGAAAATACAGAAGCCCCAAGTAATGGGAGCTCAGCACTTAAAACAGACATACTTAATGCTGCCCTTAAATGTTTTCCAGAAGTTAGCATTCAAGATGAAGTTTTCTACAGTTAGGTTAGTCTCCGCTGTGATAACTATTTTTGGATGAAATATATCTTTTGCATAAAACACTAAGGTATAAGAAGAGGGAGAAAAGATAAAACTCAGTCCAAACCTAATAGATGACTAAATATCAGCTCATCCTCCTTAACATCTACAACCACTTTGGAAAGGAAAAATAGGCCTTGTTTACAAATAAGTTGGAGCACTAATTTTCAAACTGCAGGCTCCTAAAAGACATAAAGACCCCATGCAATTCAAATTATTGGCAATAGCTTCCTACCAACTCCAGGTTTAAACCAACTGGCTTAAGAGAGCGCCCTGGCGAAACACAGTTCTCCTCTCAATGGTTTTGGCTTGAAGAGATTAAATATGGCATTGCTGCTGAATTCAAGATTACATGCAAAATGGACCTCTGCATGGCCTGTCTCTGAGCACTGAAGCCATTCGCTCCCAAACTCCTGCACACCACTGAAGAAAAATTGCAGAGACAAGACCAAAGGATTAGATTTTCTGAGGAGTTTACAAAAACACTCCTGTAAGATATGAGAACTAGCTTCTTTTAGCATCTGACCCTGCAGTTGCAGATGATTACATTTTTATTACTTTGTATGAGTGCATAGCATGACAAGGGAGATCGGAAAGTATAAAACCCAAAAGAAATGTGCAGGCAGTAGTTAAGCATTTAATCAGAAACACCAAAATTAGTGTTACAATTGCTAGAATTTTGTCCTCCAAGTATAAACTAGAATAATCTAAGCACTCATCAGAAACACTTCAGGGGAAAAGTGATTTTTTTTTTCCTGCTCCAAGAGACTTTGACACTTCATTTTTACAAAGGCTTGGTATACCTGCGTTGCACAACACATTTTAAGTACAAATACTCATCTCAATCAGCACATAACCAACATTTCACACTTAGGTCTTCCCCTCACACTTCTCTGTCCTTCACTCAATCTTGTCCTATTCTGAAAGATCATAAACTATTGCAGGTAAGTGATAACCACTAAGGTCACTCAAACATTTCACTCCCAGTTCAACAGGACTGCAACTTTTCCAAGGGATATTTAAACCCAGCAAGGGGCACTCCCCTTCCTTAGCAGTGAGGTCAGTTAGATGAAAAAATGAACATGGAAACAGAAGTGAAGAAGTTTTTTTTCTAAGAGAAGTTTTGGAAGTGCTTTGGAGGTAGACTATTGGAGGACTGTTTTTCTCCATAAGAAATAAGTAAGAGTCTCTTAAGAGAAACTGCAGAGGAGAGATTACAGTATCCCTGCAAGGGATGAGGTAGCTACGCTCCTCCTTTCCTAAAGGGTGTAAATGGAATCACTGCTTTAAGAAGATTGCTTTTAAGTTCTCTTGGGTCAGAAAAGGAAATGACCTTCAGCTTTTCCTATTTGCTTGCTTCTGTAGAGCAAAATGGAAGGATGTAAAAAGTTTTCTTCATGCAAAGGATACAAGGGCATGTTTTCAGAAACACAACTAAAGAACATGATAGAGCATGACTTAGAAAGCAGCATTTATCATTTTTTCCACAACTACAAATCTTAATCCAGGAGATGACCAAACTTGAGAGAAGGTCTACTATAACACTAGTTTATCTTCAACTCATTCATGAAAAGGACAAAGCAACTGACAAAGATGCCAAGAACCAAGCAAGTCAGTTTGCTATGAGCATTTCAACAAAGACAGTCCATCTTGTATATTCCAACATATTTATACACTTCTTAAGAAGCCCAAGACTGCAGGACACAAGGCACAGGCATGAGAGGGTGCTTCTGTCTACAGGACTCTCAGGTTGAAGCATGCAAGCACATCACTCTGTCTAATCTGTGGCTACCCCATGACAAATTTTCCAAACTGACCCATGTTTGTCTGTACACTAAACACAGGCAGAGCAAGAAAGAAGTGCTATAGTGTTTAACAGCTGCAGGACTAGCCTGTCCCTGCAAGGCAAGAGCCGATCTCCAGGTTATGCAGGTAATATAGTAAGATGCTGCCTGTCACATATATGTACAGTAAGAAAGGGAGCCAAACAGCACATTGCTACTAGATCAGATGGCCAGCTAACATGGCTCTACGCTCAAGAGAACATGGTGAACAGTATTTGTGTCATGTACTGGCCACAAAGCATCAGAGGGGGGAACTGCAGGCTGAAACTGTCACATCCTTTTGTTAGTTGGACCAATTGAAAAAGAAATCAAGAAATTAAAAATGTTGTAGATTGTCTACCTGTTCCTCTTCCTATTTCATCGTTTACCAATGGAAGCACAACCACTACCCTAACCTAACGACAGCAGAGGAGGGTGAAAGACCCCATCAGACAGACTCATCTTTGCAATTCTCTCCTGCCAGATATTGGAACATCCATGCCAATAAGCGCACACAAAACGTTCAAAGAGAAGAAGGAAATTTTTCATTAGTAAACTCAACTCAAGAGTTAAGATTGCCTGGTGGCCTCTGATGTCTTTCCACACTGCTGGATTCAGCTTCTGAAAGCTTCCTTTGTAAATGAATACTAGGCTCTTGTCCAGTCCTCTTTTCTCCCCCTCTTCTCGCTCCCATAAAATATCATGGTCCTCCGGGCATAAGGAACATCCTTTGTCTCCCTGCAAGTCTTCCCTGTGCAGCCACTTTGCTGCTGCTTCTGGAAAACACATCAGGAGTACCATCTTCTCTTTTCTCTGTAAGAGCAGTGGAAAAACCAGATGGAGACATCATCTAACAGCAATTTTACCACATAGGAAGGGGTGTCCTGCAGAAATGTTTAAACACTGTAACCTCCACTTCATTTTTCATGTGTTGGCAGTGTTAATGTGCAACTTAAATCTACTCAGCTTTGAGAGATGAAGTTTTTTGTCAATTCACCATAAAGAAACACGTGATATAGCATAAAAGGTAAACTAAATCTGAGATAAAAGGTAAATGACATGAAGATGTCCAGAGAAATAACAGGACAGCACTCCTCAACAAAAAAAGAAAGAAGCTGAAGCTATCATTTTGTGAAGAGCAGAGGCCACAGGGATTTATTGCAGAGAAACAAAGAACCCCAAAGGCCCAGAGATACTGGGAAGAAGTGGTACAAAGCTGCAGCTTATTAATGGAGGTACTGGATGAGAGCATCCAACCAGACTGTAAAAGCAAAGCTCACATTTTATTATCAGGGAGAGAGCATGGTATAACCCACAGCACATTGAAGAGGGAGAATGAAGCAGTCCTCCTGCTACTGTAAATGAACACTATGCATGCAAGAATTAGCACTTATTCAGCAAAATACAACTTGGATTTGTGCATGTGTGACAATACCGGTTGAATAGCCTCCACTCTTCATTCTCTGCCTCTCCAATGATGTAGGAAAAAAATAACAATTTTTTTTAAAAGAGTTTTTTTCCAGTCTGGTTGGATGCTCTCTGATTCACTAAGCTTCCATACATAGCTGTGCCTGCACAGAGGGGACCATTTAAGCCATCTTAGATAGCACTGCTGTCAAACATAACCACAGTCTGTACTGCAGTTACAGGACAGCAAGATGCAAACTAGAAAACCCCCAGCTTTTGTATGAGGCTCATTCTGTTCTCCTCTCCTTTTCCTTTTACCTCACAGATGTGATCCCATCCAATGCTGAATTTAGATGAGCTCTCCTGTTCATCTCCCTTCTAGGTTGGGTGACTCAGTTTATTAAGCATCACCAGAAAAATAGCTGGTTTTGCAGTCTTCTGTCAGATTAGTAAAAATAAGCACTACTAGCCCTTATTGGCCAGAGGCAGAACCCAGACTGGCTCAGCCCAGCCCATCCAACCCTGCCCTCAGCAAGTCACACAAGTTCTGTACTTCTCAGAGAATTAGAAATATTCATCCCAGTAACCTTTGAGAACAAAAGCTTCATCCTCTTAAAAGTGAAAACATATATACAAAGGAGGGCAAGGAAGGAAGACTGGAAAGTCCCCTGTAAAACACTGCAGTAGTGTCGCCTCTGGCCCAATCATCACGACAAGGCTACCTTCCTTTAACCCTACTAAATGCCTGGTTTTCCTCAAACCTTACCTAAACTGACTTTTAGGAAGTACCCTCATGACTCTTACATAAGTCATGAAAGAACACAAGTTCTCAGACACACAAAAAAAATCCCAACAAAATGAAGCACATGACAGTACTTGCCTGGATGCAGGATAGCCTAAGATAGCAGAGCATTAAAGCCATTAAGTGCCATGCAATACATATTTAGACAACTGAGCACAAGAACTGGGGTTCTGTATCATTCATTCTTAATTAAAGTGCAGCTATTGTATTTCTACTCATAACAATATTTGGATTATCATCAATATACGGCACAAACTATCAAAAAATGGCTTAAAATTTTCCAACAGTCCTTCAGGTACTCCTTTCAAAAATGGTGTCATACCACAAACCTGTAAACCTGTAGTATACATATATCTCAATACTAAGATTTTATCTGGCTGGATTTGGACTATTTCCTGCATGGACAGAATGGATTGCTGTAATTTACTTTAAGAAGTTCTCTTAAAAGTGGATGAACTCTGAATGTCATTGGCTCTTAGTTAAACATTAAATCAAAAACTTCTTTACTTCCTGCAAGATGAACACGTCCCAAGAAAGAAACCTCCAGCTCTGCAGCAACAGATATTACTGCATACAAATTAAACCAGATCTTTGTTGAAACACAAAACAAACTCAAGCGATTTGGCCTAGTCCAAAATTTCACATCACGGCCACCAGAAGGACTCAAGATAACATAACAAAAAGTGATCATCAAGGAGTTTTCCAACTATGCTTTTGCTTGGTTGATACTGTCCCTGTCAAGGTAGAAGACATTCTTCATTTGCAAGTAGGGAAACAAGTGCATATATGGAGTGATTAATGGAGAATCCAAAACGATACCTGAAACAGATCTAAACTGTAGCTCAACTTCTACTGTTCTTTAGATGCATGCCATCCATCCATGCATAAAGTAAAGCTAAATATTAATCTGTAAATTTCACTCCTTACAACTAAAAGTGCTGTGTTTTTTTTTTTGTGGGAGTTGGTTTTCTGTTGTTGTTGTTGGGATTGTTTGTTTCTTTTTGTTTGTTGGTTGGTTTTTAATGACTCCTGCCCCCATTTTTTTCTGCCATAACTTTGTCATAAAAAAGAAAAAAAAATCTCCATCCCTGTATTCCTCCTGCCAACAGGCAAAAGTGTTTGCAAGTAGACCAGATCTTGATCAAGCCTTCTGCTACAACGTTGTAAAGTCTCTTCAGTGGATTTATAGTAACAAAAAAGGTATAAACTGTATCCACACTAGGCTGAAATAAGGCAAACAGTCTCACTCACACATTTCTTGGGGACATGACTGGGGGTGTATCTGAAAGACACCAGTTTAGAATAGACCTACATTTAAACTTTTACTTTACAACTTCCTTTAACTTGTTTTTTGTTATTATTTTTCATCTACATCAGGGCTGTAATAAGCTTTCCTATTTTGGCACAAAAGAAATTCAATATGCCCTTTGAACTAGAACTACATTAAACACTTGGAGACTCAAGCCTGAGATAACACAGTTAACTTTTTGGAAGCAGCAGCTACTTCATATCACATACAGGCTGGAACTATACCCAAGCAACAATCAAGGTAAGAAAATGTAATAAAGATTTTAGAATTATTCGACTGTTGTACACCTTCTCTTGATTAACATTAGCTTCTAACACTTCCTTATGTATAATATTTCTTCCACAGAATCCACACTTCAGTCCTAAGTATCTAAGGTCAAGAAGACCACAGCTATTCAACAAATCAGCACAGAAACAGAGCAGGTACTTAGGCCACAGTACTTTGCCAGAAACAGGAAATTACTTCAGTGTATTTCAACAGCTAAGCAGCATCACAATGAAACACTGACAAAGCTTATGACTGGAAATCCTATGTGAATGTTACAGGCTTTCCTTTTAAATCATCGTTTTGTTCCAACAATGGGGATCACTCCTTGTCCTCACACCCCTAACTGGCTGTAAATTAATCATGGAGTCTCCAAGAGCATAGCTAATATTTAACAAAGGGACAAGCATCATCAGATAGTAGAAATGCATGCAACCACCTCAAATATCACTCCAATAATCACACAGCACTGCACCACTCTTAGTGCCTGTATAAATGGTGTCAGGAGGACTTCAAGGATCTGGGTTCTCCCCTCCCTCAAACTCCCCATTCTTTAGCTGACCTGATCTCATTAACCATTTCCAATTCACTAAGTATCTGAACAGCAGGTGACTGGAGGCTGATAGGGAAAAAAAAAAAAAAAGATTAAAACAATAAAATCATCACACATACTTGTCTCTAGGTATCTGTTCTGGGCCACTGAGAAAGATGTTAACACTCAAGACTGATACTGAGACCACATATGTCAGCATGAAACAGTTATCACCTGGCATGTTCTGTCTCTAGAATCAAAGCCCTACTAGGACATCAAGACAATGTACACTGCTCCCAGCTATTCTCTTATGCTGTCTCCTGTGCGAAGAGAAGGGAGGAGGTGATGGGGACTCACAATGCTTCTCACTGCTAAGAGAGCTTAGACACCCCTTCTCCACACTTCCCTCTACCTCTGGGTCACAGCATGCTGCTCCCACAATTGCATCACTGCATCAACAGAACTGCTCACAGACCTGTCCCCCACCAGCCACACCATTTCCTTCTCCTGGAAAAAATACAGGCTTGAAATGCATGACAAGGAAGGAAAAGTTTCAGTCAGATCAGTTCCCACAGCTACCTCCCACAAAAAGCTGCAGCGGCACAACTGAAGGTGCAGCTCTGGCAGTTTGAGATGATTTGTATCTCTGCTGCTGCATTCTCCTCTTTTCCTTTCCACTAGCTATGCCTTCTCATGCTCCTCCTGCTAGCACTGGTATGTGCTTGATCTGACAGTAGGCCAGTTCAGGGAGATACCATAGCTGAAAATTGTATTACTGCTTCCAAATTATGATGTTTTCTGCTAGCATAGCTCCCTCGAATTGGCTGCTGTGGGCAAAGGAGGCCCCTTCAGTCCTGAGTTTTTGCTCCTACTGAGAGCATGAGCTTAGTTTGACAAACTGTCATGAAGCCACAGTCCAGAAGAACAGCGTATTGCAGAAGCAAGAAATGAGGGGAAAGTGAATTACTTAAGCCATTTTTATTGCCAGAGGCACTAGTTCAAACCACAGACTTTATTTTTTCTGACTATGACACTGTGTGGTATTAGAATGACTTTTCAGGGAACAATGCTAAGAGGGTGAATCCCACACCCCTCAGATTTACTTTTGGAACTAAATGTGAATGGGTACTTCTGAAGAAACAAGAAGGATCTCCCCGTGCTCTACGTCCCCATATTCATCAATCAGTATTTATTGCAGGAGTAAATTCTTTAAGACTTTGACAAATGGCCAACATGAAACAGAACATTGCATCATTTATAGGTCAACTTCCAAATCTCAAGGAACATTGTCAAATCTCACTTCAGACGATAACAGAGCTGTATTTGGGGCAAGAGGTTAAGATCACAGCATAATTCAGTGGGACACCTTGGACTAGTGTAATAAACCTTTTATAATTCCACGAAAAAAAGATATCAAAACCAAAAAAGGTAACAGCAATTCAGGCAAGATTCATACTAGGCACAGGGCAGGTCCTGAGATCTCATAAAGCTGATCAATTTCAGGTTTAAACTATTTATGACACAGTGCCATCAAGATAAGAGTCACATAGCGCTGTTATACTTTGGACCTTATTTTTTTTAAATGGTTTTGTACTTCACATCAAAAAAAAAAATCCCAGTCAACACTGCTTAACAGTCTTCACAGTATCCTTTGTTAAACACACTTTGGGGACAATCTTTTGGAGGAACAAAACATGTAACAAATTTAAGCATGAGAAAGAGATATGGAAGGGATAGAGGAGAAAGTAACTTCTCCAGGAGTTTGTAATTTAAATGGCTTTAGGGAAGTGGAACAGGGTGTGTATAAAAGGAGGCAGTGGTGATGTTGGTTTTAAGTTTTAACACTTAGGGTTGCTAAGAACTTCAGCAACGCAGTGTTTTACTTGAATCTGTAGGTAACTCAAACTCTTCTAACCACCCAAGATTTTCCCAAAGAGAAGCATAACAGACACAATTGCTGCATTTCTTTCATCCCAATGCAACAGCTTTGAAACTGTCTTTTTTCTTTTTTTTTTTTTTTTCCCTTCCCACATCTACTCTTCACATCTATCTGGTTAAAATCTGAGCAGCAGGACAGCTCCACTGGAGGACTCAATGACCCAACAAAAAAGCAACAGGGACTGAGAAGAAGACAAGATGACATGCTGCAAGTAGGGAGTTTAGAAAGGACTAGAACAAGTGATCCTCATCAGCTGAGATAAAAGGAGATGAAAAAAAGGAGACAGAAGTAAAATAAAGCTGTTTCGAGCAGAGATGGGAGCCAACAAAACGTTTCTAACATAGGAAAGCTACGTTCAAAATAAACCCCCATAAGCTGTACCTTCGAAGCATCAATAACTGGTTGGAAAGAAAACCCAGCACTTTTGCACAGAGACTGTTTCCTGGCAATGTATTGCCCTTGAATTGCTTTATGCTTAAAACAAGTTAATTGCGCTATTAATCTGGAGTTAACAAGCATCTAGCACATCCTCTTATGTTAACAGAAATTTTAACACTGAGAAGAAGCCAAAAAATATATACGGCAGCAGTTACAACTCCTGGTGTAACCAAAAATGGTGTTTCAAATCCCTGATAATGAACTAGGATGCTGAGCTAACTGACAATAAGAGGTTTAACTGCACACAAGGAACTAAAGTGAATCTGTGAACGTTATTACAGATTACCTACGCTGAGCAGCCCCTGGCAGATTATGGCCATATTTGCATATTTAAAAATAAAATGAGGATTTGTGGTCAACTAAAAGCAGGAGGCCAAACAAGAAGAGACATAACACTGCTCAGGTAGAATTTTTAAGATTACATTGGAAGTTCACAATCTACTTTTGTCAGACCTATTTTACTATCTTTGCAGACACCCACCGAATTCCTGGCCTAAAGGTGATATTTATGTTTGTTTTGTGACCCGCAGGAAAAGCCTCGATTTCTTTCTAGGAAAAGAGAAAAGGGCAAAATAATGCATTTTGAAAGTTACTGGAGATGAAAGGGCATCGGGGATTTCTTTTTCGAGCCCCCCAAATATTCGATTGCAACGAGGCTGCACAACAACAAACGCGCACAAGAGAGCGGTGGGGGGGTGGAGGGGGGGGTGTAAAAAAAAAAAAAAAAAAAAAAAATAAAAGGAGGTGGTGGGGGAAAAAGAGAAAAAGCAATCACACATCCTTTTAACCCCCGCGGCCCCGCTCCGGATTCACGCCGTCAATCAAGCATCTGAACCACAACTTTCCGCCGGCCCCGCCACTGCCTTGACCCCCCTCCTCGAGCCTCCCCCCGCCGCTTCTCCCGTCGGTACGCGGGGCGGGCACGCCGCCACCGGTTCCGCGGCCTCCCGCCCGCCCTCCCTTTTCTCCCTCCATCCCGCCTCGCCTCACGGCGGCAGGCCGGGCCGAGCTCGCCTGGCCCTCCACAGCGGCGGCTGGGCAGTGACAAGCAGGCCGCTCCCCACCGGCGGGTGCGGCCCCTGCCCCGCCGTAAACAAGTTTGAAGGGGCCGCGGCCGGGCCGGGCCGTGCGGCGCGGGGAGGAGCGGCCGCGGCGCTGACAGGGGCTGCACAAAAGGGCAGGGCAGGACCCCCCCCGCCCCGCTCCCGGCTCCCTCCCCGGCGAAGGGCGGGGCCCGGCACGGCGCCGCTCGCCTCACGGCGGCGGGGGGAGGAGGGCGGGCCCGCAGGCCGCGGCGCCGCTCTCCTCACGGCCCTCAACCCCTCGCCCCACGGCGGGGCCTCTCCCGGTCGCCGCCACGGGGCCCGGCCCGGCCCAGCCCGGCCCAGCCTCCCCGCCGCGCCGCCGTCCCTCACCTACACAGTGAATAAGCTTGTGTCGCCACGAATCGAGCTGGTGGCGGACGCCGCGCCGCTGGATGGAGCACTGCTGCCGCCCGCACGGGCTCGCCATCTTCTGGGCGGCGGGCGGGGGTGGGGGTGGGGGCGGCGGCGGGCACGGCCAGGGGGGCAGGGACGGGAAGGAAGGGCCGCGCGCGCCGCGCCGCGCCACGCCCACCCACCGTCACCGCCCGCCTCGCCCCGCCACGCAGGCGCCGCCGGCCCGCGCCACGCCCCGCCACGCCCCCCGTGCGCCCGCGCCTGCGCGGCCCCCTCCCCGGCCTCCTCCCGCTTGCCACCTGCCCGCACGTGCGGCGGCGCCGCCCCCGCCCGCTGAGGGGCGCTGTCGTCCCCGCTCCTCCCCTCCGCCACCTGCTGTCAGGGAGCGGAGCGCTGCGGTCTGGCCGGGAGACATCGCACTTCTGAAGGGTATCCTCCCTAGGGGACATTTCGCTCTTCAGTGACTGTCCGTCAGGGAACAACCCCTCTGCTGAGGGGTCACTAGCCCCTGAAGGGACATCCTACCTCTGCGCATTTTGGCTTGGCTAGCCCAGCAAAAGGAAAGCAAACCCGAGGCATTATTGCCCCCCCACATGACTGGGAGAAGCCCGAGTGGCAAAAGGATGTAAATTTCAAGGAAGGGACAGAGCTAGCTGAAGCCCCGGGGTAGCATAAGGGTAAATTATAATTGGCTCTTAGTACTCTCATGGGGAAAGTCAGACAATGGTGTCTAACTGCTGTTCCAGAGCAGGTAGCAATCAGAAGTAGCAAAAGGCTACTGCCTCTTTCAAAACGCAGCTTCCTTGTGAAGAGGGCAGCAGAAAGCTTGTTTTCATAAGTGGAGCAAACAGGTTTAGTGAACAGAGAATCCCAGTCCTGGTTTGAAAGCCATTAGCAGCAGAAAGAAGGAAAGCCTGACCCAGGGGGAGTTTCTCTACTGTGGACAGCAGGAAAACAGTTTGAGCACGTCTGGGGAGGAATGATCCCTTCAGCTGCACCTCACTCCAATTTTTGGTGATATCCTGCTCTTTGTACCACCCCCTGTTCAGTATTACCAGCTATTAGAGTCCATGTGTTTTCATTTCCAGAGTCAAGAATCAAGAATCAAGAATCAAGAAGGTTGGAAGAGACCTCAAGGATCATCGAGTCCAACCTGTCACCCTACACCTCATGCCTATCTAAACCATGGCACCAAGTGCCACGTCCAATCCCCTCTTGAACACCTCCAGGGATGGTGACTCCATCACCTCCCTGGGCAGCGCATTCCAATGGCCAACCACTCTCTCTGAGAAGAACTTTCTCCTCACCTCCAGCCTAAACCTCCCCTGGCACAGCTTGAGACTGTGTCCTCTTGTTCTGGTGCTGGTTGCCTGGGAGAAGAGACCAACCCCCTCCTGGCTACAACCTCCCTTCAGGTAGTTGTAGACAGCAATGAGGTCTCCCCTGAGCCTCCTCTTCTCCAGACTAAACAGTCCCAGCTCCCTCAGCCTCTCCTCATAGGGCTTGTGCTCAAGGCCTCTCACCAGCCTCGTTGCCCTTCTCTGGACATGCTCCAGCAATTCAACATCTTTCCTAAACTGAGGGGCCCAGAATTGGACACAGTACTCAAGGTGTGGCCTAACCAGTGCTGTGTACAGGGGTACAATGACCTCCCTGCTCCTGCTGGCCAAACTATGCCTGATGCAGGCCAGGATGCCATTGGCTCTCTTGGCCACCTGGGCACACTGCTGGCTCATGTTCAGGCGGCTGTCAACCAGTACCCCCAGGTCCCTTTCCACCTGGCTGCTCTCCAGCCACTCTGACCCCAGCCTGTAGCTCTGCATGGGGTTGTTGAGTCCTTGTGTTGGCAGTGAGCAATCCTCATTCTGCTCAAAACCCAGCCATGCCTCTTTCTTGCACAAGTTCAACAGTCTATTAGGCACTGTACTAACCCCAGAAGAACCATCCCTGAGGGGTAGATGGTCTAACCAAAAGGATTGCAATGTGAAGGCTCTGGACTCCAGCAGAGAACTCCTGGCTGCAGTATAGATGATAACTAGAGCAGCAGATGAACAAGCTGACAGAGAGGCTAATAGTTGCTAATCTTGCATCTTATTGGTCCAGGTCTGGTCCTTGTCCCTTCTAGGCTCTCATGAAGACTTCCTGCAAATTCTTCTTTGCAAGATTCTTCTCTTGCTCCGATGCCCACAGAATAAACATGGTAGTGGTGATCTTGCTGGCAGCATGGCTATTAGCCATTGAGATGATACTAACTCCTTGCTGCTTCTGCACTCAGTTTGCATCTCTGCTGTGCCAGGCAACTGGGGCAGATGATGCCAGTCTTAAACTTATCCATTCCCATTTCAGAGCAAGCTTGGTTCTTGCTATTGCAAACTTCTTTCAGGAGGCTTTCCCCCAAATTTCCCTTCCATAGTCACTGCAGACCTGATCCTAACTATACCAGCAACCTGTACTGTCCAACCCACTTGAACCCAGCAGTGCTGAAATGCTCTTTTAAGCATCCTTTCTCTCTGGCCTTCCTCCAACACAATTCTGGGCAGAGCCTCCACCTGACCATCCTTTTTCTAAGGTGGACAACAGAAATTTCTGTAGTTCCTTGTTCTGTGACAGTTTGTTGCCCAGGTGGTATTAGCTGTGCGCCTGACCAGTTTGGAACATACTTTTGTTGAGCAAGCATGAACAGAATGAGGTATACTTTTCTACAAGGGGTGCCTGCCATCCAGAGAAAGTGACTTGTCTGAGACTCACTACAACTCTGACTAAAAAGCCTTAGTTGATTTAACTGTTCTAAGTGTTGCCCTGCAGCTCTACCATCTGCCCTGTGGCTGGAAGTTAGCACTCGCATGGCACAGCTAGCGGGAAGGAAGTGTGTGCTGGCTAGCACCTCTCACTGTGGTTATTCTAGCTCTAATCTTGACCCCCAGAACTTATTAATAGAGACTTCCAGTTTTGTTGTATTCATGGCAGTTCTCCTAGACTGATATTTAGATAGCAAACTCTTTGAGGTAGCCCCATGTTTCTATTCTGTGATGATGTAGCATATACCAAAAAGCTTCTGATCTCTGACTGGGACGTGTATGAGAACTTTCATTTCAACATTCATTTTCCAGAGCCTACTGCCACCCCAGGGCCAATCACAGACTGTTAGCGTGATAAATACCCACAATTTGGATTTATTATCCACTGCCAAAGCAGAGAGGAAGAAGATGAGGAAAGTATAAACCAGAAAATCCAGTAATAAAGCAGAAAAAAGTGCTTGAGAGCTAGAGGAAGGGGATGGTCCTGTAACCTAAAAAAAAAATATTTAATATCACAGGCCTGTGGTGGGGAAGAGTAAACAGAGGGTCAAGGTCTGTATGAAAAAAAGGGCAGCAACATCTGGAATCACTGGCCAAAAACTTCTGTGTTTTGAGGAAGAGAGAAGGGTGTAAAGAACAGTGAGATTAGCCTCAGAAGGCCCATCAAGAGTAACAGCTAAACAGGCAATCATGAACACACCAAGGCAACAGTAGAATTAGGCTGGACCAAGTATGGTACAGCAAAGCTTTCACCATGTGGCCACCAATACCACAAAACAACAGGCCCCAGCAGCCATTCCTCTACTCACTCCTGCAGACGTGTCTAGCTGGGACAGAGTTTCAGCCTCCCCCCACTTCCCCACCAGCCATGAGACTTGCTGCAGTAGGAGCATTGTTTTTCCCCTATTTCACAGTGGCTCCCCTTTGATGTTAATTATTTGCAGACAAATCTTAGCAGAGAGCATAGCTGTTCTCTGGTTCATCTGTTGGTTACTACTGAGCTTCCCAGACCAGTGGAGAAAATGCTTTGATGTTAATGAGCTGCAGACAATTTCACTTAATGCAGAGCAGGGCCTGGCATCTCGGAGGTAAGACTTTCCAGGCAGATTCTACAGCAAGTCTCTCCAACATCCGTTTTGCCATAGGAAGAGAAAATACTCAGAAAAACATTAGAGCAGAAACCTGTCTTCTCACCTGGTCTTGCACATGCCCAGTATTGTTATGGCCCCAGAGGCCAGAGCCAGAGCAACAGCAAGAAGTAAAAATGGCCTCATTGCATTGCATGGCCTCCATGGAATCCAGTGGAAGCATGATTTACTCCCTCACCCCATAAACTGCCTCTCTGGTCCTGCAGTATGAATACACAGAAATGGGAGAAGGGAATGTGAGGAGGGATCTTGACAAACTGGAGAGGTGGGCCTATGCCAACCTCATAAAGTTCATCAAGGTGAAGTGCAAAGTCCTGCACCTGGGTCGGGGCAATCCCAAGCACAAATACAGGCTGGGTAACAAGTGAATTGAGAGCATCCCTGCAGAAAAGGACTTGGGGGTGCTGGCTGATGAGGTGCTTGACTTGGGCCAGCAATGTCCACTGGCAGCCCAAAATGCCAACTGTGTCCTGGGCTGCATCAAAAGATGCATGGCCAGCAGATCAAGAGAGGTGATTCTGGCCCTCTACTCTGTTCTTGTGAGACCCCACCTGGAGGACTGCATCCAGCTCTCAACACAACAAAGAAATGGATCTGTTGGAGAGGGTCCAGAGAAGGGCCACAAAGATGATCAGAGGGCTGGAACACCTTTCCTGTGAGGACATACTGAGTGAATTGGGTCTGTTCAAGGTTCTGGAGAGATGTTATAGCAGTGTTCCAGTACCTGAAGGGGGCCTACAAGAAAGCTAGAGAAAGACTATTTATAAAGACATGTGGTGATAGGACAAGGGGCAATGGTTTTAAACTAGAGCAGGGTAGGTTTAGATCAGTATTACAAAAGTTATTTACTATGAGGGATGGTAACACACTGGAAAAGGTGAGAGAAGTTGTGGACACCTCATCCCTGGAAATGTTTAAGACCAGGCTGGATGAGGCTTTGAGCAACCTGGTCTAGTGGGTGGTGTCCCAGCCGATGGCAGGGGGGTTGGAACTAAATGACCTTTAAGATTCCTTCCAACTCAAGCCATTCTATGATCCTATGACTGTAAATTGCTGATCTGCTGGAGACTATTTCCTGTGCCGTTTGAAGCAACCACGTTCTGTAAGTGGCACCTTCTCATCAGTACAGCAGATGTCCAAGGGAAATGGCCCAGTTGCAGTGAAGTGAGACCTGAACAGGGTCTCACTGGGACTATAGGCTGGGACTATTCTCTTAGGTGGATATGGCAGCAAAACACTCCTCTGTAGATCTGCTACGGGCAGCAGCACACTACCAAGTGCAGACTAACCTACAGGTCCCCTCTGAGACAGGGTATAAAAGTCAACGCAAACACGTGGCAGCTTCCCCGGGTCCAGCCAGCCTTTGCTATGGGCCCCAGACAAGGAGGTTGTGACTCCTCCCTAGGGTAGCCTCTTATCTGCTTGAGGGAGAGCCCGAATTAGGCAGAGCTCCTCCTGTGGAGAGATGGTTTGGGAAGCAGTGAAAGGTGGAAAGCAAGCTGCTGCCCAGTGGAAATGTGAGGTACCACATTCTCAGAAAGGCAGCACTGAATCACAAGTACTAACAAAGACAAGTGAGAAAAAGGGCACAAATTCAATTTTGTAACCTTTTACCAGTCATCAAAATACATTTACTACATCACACAAACTCTGCTTCTGTCCACACAGGTGTGAGTTTTTGAATGAAGCAGCCAGCAACCCAGTCCTCTGGGGCAACCCTAGCCAAGAAGACCCAAATGCAGGCTGTGCCCCCTCAAGTAGAGAAGCAAATTGGCCCTCCCTGGAGGTTAAGAAGAAACAGTCCTTCTGAGGAACATAGCTTAATCCCAGTATACTGCCTCTGTGAAATGATTTATCATAATGAGAGAAAGAGAGAGATTATCCTCTGAGTTTTCTCACCAGGACAGGATTGTTCCCTGAGCAAATTTTGGATAACAAAGTTAAAATAATGCAAATCCTTGTCTCAGGCCTATTGCAGGGAGGAGCTCACACAAATGTGTACTCCATCCTACACTGAAATAAAACCTAACAAGGTAGATTGTTTTGTTTTGTTTTAGCCCCTTTGGAATTAAGAAAGGGACATCATAGAGCAGACTATGACTGGTTGCAGGCCAAGGAGACAACACAACAGTTTGGGAAATCAATGGGAAGAGACACAAAATTAATATTTGAGAGGGCATCCAGCATTTGCTGTGCAGCACAAGTCACACCCAAAGGTCACAGCATCCAAGCAAGGCTTTGGGCCATGGTTTGATGCTATGGGTACAAGTGTACATCCTGCAAGAGATGAGACTTTTAGATAAGAGGTGGCCAAGTTGAGGACAGCACAGAACAATGTATGCTATGATCCACAACTAGCAGGACAGGAAGCAACACAATTTACACTGATGGGCAGTGTAGAGACAAATTATCAGCCTGAAAGCAAGAGAAATATTAATTAAGTTTAGGATAGATTTCAGTGCACAAGACAATGTGTTGTCAGTAGTTGTAAGATTAATGTAAATAGGAAGCAATAGATTGGGGTGGAATAATCTGGGGTTTACAGCAGGGAGTTTATCTCCATTAAAGGAACAGGAAAGCTGGAGGGTTGAATAAATGGACTAGAAAAGATCATCTTTGTAATAGAAGGAAAGGTGCATGCAGCAAGGTAAATGCTAGATTAACTTGTAACTGTTTTGAGGGGACGAGGAAACATTCACCTAAAACTTGAATAGAGCTGTCTGCAGAGTGTATGACTTGAGATAGTTCTTTTGTCTTTATCAGAAGGTAAATGTATATAGTGATATACCTTCAAAAATCTCAGGTTAAGCTTAAAAAGAAACAAAGAAAATCCCCAAATGGCCAAACAACCCCCCCAACAAAAACAAACAAATAAACAAACAAAAAAAAAATATCAAGAATTAAGTATATCATAGGAAGGTAATTCACTTACGGGTCTAGGGAGGTTCTTCTCCCCCTCTACTCTGCCCTGGTGAAACCACACCTGGAATCCTGTGTCCAGTTTTGGGTTCCCCAGTTCAAGAGAGACAGAGACCTGCTGGAGAGAATCCAATGGAGATCCACGAGGATGATGAGGGGACTTGAGCATCTCCCTTATGAAGAAAGACTGTAGAGCCCTAGGGCTGTTTAGTCTTGAGAGGGGATCTCACCAATGTGTATAAATATGAGGGGTGGGTGTCAAGTGGAGGGGGCCAGGCTCTTTTCAGTGGTTCACAGTGATAAGACAAGGAACAATGGGTTCAAACGTGAACATAGAAGATTTCACCTCAACATGAGGAGAAACTTCTTTACAGTGAGGGTGACAGAGCACTGGAACAGGCTGCCCTGGGGGGTTGTGGAGTCTCCTTCTCTGGAGACTTTCCAAACCCACCTGGATGCACTCCTGTGAGGACTACCCAAAGTGACCCTGTTCTGGCAGGGGGGTTGGACCTGATGATCTCTTGAGGTCCCTTCCAGCCTCTGTGATACTGTGATACAGACAGATTCCCTCCAAATCCAAATAAACACATACAAAACTCTGCAGATGAGAGTTGCTGATGAATATAATACTATTTTTCCAACCTGAATGTGTCCACATGGTTTTCCCACTCCCTTAGCAAAGTAAAGCACAGATAGCTTTTCCTTATGCTGTTCCCTGATGATGCAACTGGCAGCAACCATGCCCCAGAGGAAAGCAGACTGAG
Source organism: Indicator indicator (assembly GCF_027791375.1). Classification (NCBI taxonomy): domain Eukaryota; kingdom Metazoa; phylum Chordata; class Aves; order Piciformes; family Indicatoridae; genus Indicator; species Indicator indicator. The sequence continues at coordinate 12,332,711 of NC_072016.1, read as the reverse complement.
TTCAGTTCTCCATGCTTTGCTCCAGTACTACTCTCCCTTGCACAAACTAAGCATGTCTCCTCTTCATGCATTCTCACAAAGCAGCAGTTGGACATACATGTCTGGGGTGGATGAGCCATTTTGCTGCTGCTAAAAGAAGAGATAACTGCTTCATTTTGCTTTTCCTCCACGTGAGGGGAGTGGGTCAGCTGTCTTTTGACTGTGCCACTGCTGACTGTCGGGAAATTTGCAGGAACTTAACCAGCTTTGCTCTGATTCTGTCACATATCCAAGCATGGTGGCCATCTCCCAAAGCTCTCAGCAGAGTGATTAGCAGACAACAGTCTCGTGGATGTCAGTTCATTAAGGAGCTTGGCCAAAACCATAAATGCTACAGAAACAGGAAACAACGAAATGTTAACTCAATCAAATATGCAGGTATTTCAGGCTTGGTGGATCCTAGAGGAGAAGCAAGGGAAACAGGAGTTGCACCTTATAAGCTTTCCACACCAGCAACCTGACAGGTGCAGTGTCTCCAAAACAAAAGATGCAAAGAGTTTGGGAACTTAAAGTTGCTCAGGAAAGAGCCCCAAACCTGATAGACTGCAATAATAAAGACAGAGTTCAAAAATCACCTCAGATACTGGCATCTTGCACTCACAGCCACCTTTAAAACTGTGTTCAGTTAAATGTGTTTGTGATCATTGTGAGAGCATGAGGGACGTGCTGAGGACTTAGCGACAAACAGCTAATTGTGGTAGCACCTACCAAGAACTTTAAAGGCTTTCAGATACGAAGCCACTGAATTATTTGATGCAGTGTACAACCTTCTGCTTAAGCTGCTCTTGTAATCAAGAAGTGAAAAGTGGCAAATGTAGTGCTGGTTTCTGAGTAGCGACTGAGGAAATGAGGGAATTACTCCCATACCCACAACTCTGGCAAGAACTCCACTATGGGTAGAGAAAGCTGAATGTCTTTATAAATGGTAAACTGCCCTTAACCAGCAATGACTATGAAATGCTTCTTACCATTACAGAAGACGGAGGGAGCACATGCTGCTAGAAAATATCTCTGCCCTTCTCCAAAGTGACAGAAGTTTTCAGTTACAAATCTACACTTAGCAAACTTAAAAAGGAGCTGATGAAGGAAGATCTTTTCATGGAGCAAAGCCCAGAGCTAGACATCAAACATGAATTTTTAAAAAGGCAACAACAACAGCAAACCCAAGCCAGTACAAATCTTGTCCCATTTCGGTCCAAAGGAGATAGTCAGAGCAGCAGATCAAGGTGTGAAGCCACTAAAATTATTTAGGCTACTACAACAGTATTGGGGGGGGGTGGGGAAGAGGAGGAGGGGAAAGGAGAGGGAAGAGGTGGGGGAAAAGAGGGGATGTTGTTTAAATTACGAGAGAACCATTATGTATTGACTTGTGTCTAAGTAATACTGAGCATACACTATTGACCATCTGATTAGGATAGTGGAATGAAAAACAGCTGGAGGACTTCTAGAGGTCGTCAAGGGAGAAAACATAAATGATAATGGGAAATACTAATTACCAGGTAGATAACATATCAAAGAATGATGCAAAAACTGTATTTTTAGCCCTGATAAATAAGTAGTTCTCAGAATGACCATTCAGAGGAGCCAAGTGGAGGATGAACTCTTGATTTAGTCACGAGTAGTACACAGAAGGGAGTTTGAAAGGTAGTGGGGAACAGTCACTTGGTCATAATGAACACAATGTGCTCAAATCCAATATTACTGTAGGACAGAAAAAAGCCACAGAAAGAGTACACTACAGTGCAATGCAGCCTAAAAGGGAGATGAGTATATTCTCCTTTAAAAGGAAATCATGTATGAAAATCAGGAGAGCAATTAAGAATTTCAGAGTAGCTGATGAAAGGACATGCTGCTTGCAGTGGAATTGAGACCCTGTATTTCAAGCTTTAAATATGCTATCACGCAAAACATGCTGGCAAAAACAAAACAAACAAACAAAATCTCTAAGTCTGGCACAGTTAAATAGCTGAGAAAAAAAAAAATAAAGGTATCCTTCAAAATTTGTAGTTATGGCCAAACCAGTAATAGAGGAAGTCCCAAATGCAGCCAAGTTAAATAAAACAGAAAACAAACATAACTAACAAACCCTCCAACATATTTAGGCCAGACAAACTAGTTTTTCAACAGCAGCTTGCTAAACCTATGAAGATTACTTACAAAAATGTTTTACACAGTAGGAGGAAGTCTACAGGGATTCAGAGGCCCAGCAGAGAGCTTTATAGAAAGAATAGTCAAGAAAAATTACCTTTACTGCTGCTGTCACCAGACACAGTTGTGCACATCTGTGTGCTTTTCACTCAGTATTGGACATGCTGCACTGCCTCCCAGGCAGCTGCAGTTTAACAGGATTGGGTATATGTATGATTCCTACTGAAGTCTGGGTCCAGCCTTGTCATTGCTTCACTCCATTATGTGCCCTCCAGCAAGCTGAAGAAAAGACTGATGAAATAATAAGGTGATGACTGGTGGTTTCAGACCAGACTTCAGTCCATTGACGTAGAGACATTTCATTATTAGATGACTCCAAAGTGAATAGTCAAATGGGAAGGACTGAGGTCTGAGGAATTAGCCACTAGTCAAAGCACCACGAGAGAGAGGCAACAAAGACAAAACTGAGCCTAGCTTATGGTCCTGGAAGGGGTTACTGCTTTATCAACCTTGCTCTCACATGGGGATATTTAGAGATGTTGATAGGGATGGGGATTAGGAGAACAGCTGTCCAAAGCACTAAGTGGTGTTGGCTGCTGTCACCTTTTTTGCCCTTGCTGCTACTGGCACTCTGGAGTCCCTGTCCTGCTCTGAGCTATTCCTTTTGTCCAGGCCATTAATAGCATTGTCTTCTCTGGATGCTGGTGGAGGCAGACTCCAGAAGACTCTGACATTCATTTTCCTCTAGTGGCATCTACAATTCACTGGTAGATACGTATCACAGCTCTCTTCTCTTATGCAAGATTGTAAGTAAAACTCACTCTTGTCCACTGGTGACAACTGAACAGAGTGTGGTCTAATTGTCCAGTATCCAGGCTTCAAAGCCTGTAAAAGACTAAGCACAGTCTCAACTAGTTCCTCATGGATTGTACCATGTTTCTTCAAAGGTATCTTCTGTTACACACTTCATGTGCATTTTTTTTAACCAATGAAGTACTTCACCTACATGCTAAGCACAACCTCAGGCCTTGGAAGCTGTCCAGTTTGCACATCTTCATTGCACAGCACTGTAAACATCCTGCGTACGTTTCACAGGACCTCTGATGAACTATAGACATCTTAACTTGTTAGCCTTATCAGGCTGTTTAAATTACACTGTCAAGCATGTCCACTCTTTTGTATTGCATGGCTAGAGCTGTTAAACTTTTGTTTCCTAAGCCTGTGTAGCCCTGCTCTAGCAAACAAGTGCTATTTGGGAATCCCTTTGCCCCCAGGTACCTGGCAGAGAGCTTCTTTATTCAGGGACAAGCTCCAGCTGTTTCTAGGTAACAGAGAAAGTGGATTTTCTGCTGCTGCTTCTCTACATACTTCCTGCCTCTCAAAATAATCTATTTAGAGATGCAGTTTCCAGGACTCACCAGTTCACCTGGGAACAGGGCTTGTACACAGTACTGGTATTGTAGACAATTTCACAACTTTGTAACTCACCCACTGACTAAGCCTTCTAGCCACACTCAATTTACCTCGATTAGCATTTTCACATGGACTTGTGGGTTCCCCTTCTATTAAGCTAGGAGTCATGAAGTCCATTTATACCAGCAAAGTTATCTCCTAAGGTTCACTTGTTACCTAACCAGAATCTTCTGAGCTTAAACTAGAAAACCATATCCTTTATCTTCCTCATCCATTCCCCAGTGTGAGTTTTTCTCCTAAGATTTTGTGGCAGTCTATGACCACTGATTTTGTAGAAGTCTCCCCAGGTTTGACTACTTGCTGTGGGCACATCAGGCATATTGGCAGCATGATTAGCCAGAGGATGGTGCAGCCCAGCACATGTTGGGACTCTGGGTGGAGACAGAGCATGCTGCCTGGTGTGAAGCCACACAGATAAGCACACATGGTAGTTAGCTGGGAACACCCAGTTGGTTAGAGAGCGGGAAGCTGTGAGCACTGCTAGTGAAAAATATCATTGTAAAGACATAAAATGGGGTGACATGGATAAGATACGTACTGAGGAGATGTGAGGAATGGTGGTAAGAAGGGCCCTGCACAGGTATTCTTAGAGGTTGGCTATGGGTGCAACAGATGCAGCCATGAGTATAAACTGTGCTGTCTCTAAGGCTACAAGGAGAATAAAGAGGTTGTGCAACATAGGAAACTTTAATTTCCCAGTGAACGCCAAACAATAAACAGCACCAGAATAGCAGGGCCCAGGTATCCTCTGACAAGACAGAAAGCAGCTTTCCTTACTGATTCATTCGAATGTAAACCAAAATGTTATTTCAGACATGGTTTTAGTGAATGGTGAGTTTGCTCCATCAGTCAGGCAACGGATCTGTGGGGAGGAGCAGACATCAAACATGGCAGAGCCTGCAAGGAGAGGGGTGGGGGAAGAGGAGACATGAGCCAGCTTTGGTAAAAACCCAAATGTGAGGTTTAATCTGCTTCAGTAAAGGCAACTAGGGGAACACAGGGAGCTATGAGATACCTAATGAAACAGGAAGAGGGCAGTAGAAATGATACATAGATGAGGTTGACAGTTTCTTAGATCAGGGCACTCAATTCAGAGTTAAGGATGATGCACAATGAGCCTGGAGAATCTGCCAGTAATGGTGAAGGTGAGTTCCAAACAGGCAATGAGAAACTGGCCAAGCTGCATCTAAAACAAGCATGACCATGCTGCAGGAAGGATATTAACCACATTGCTTTGGAATAAATTCAGGTTAGAAACTGGTAATTGAATTGGTAATTTCAGAAGAACCAATTAGGAATTGTGAGGGCAGAGATAAGTAGTTCCTCATAGAGGAAAAACAGGACCTTGACCTTATCAAGGGATAGGGGAAAAGGTGAAATACAACAGCAGAAAGTGCAAACCTAAACACTTGGAACCCCAGCAGTAAGGACATGAGCTAGAAACTAATGAAATGGAAGCCCTGAAGGAATAAAGAGACCTTACTGCACTGAAGGGTGGATGTGAAGCAGCAGCATGATGCTTCTGTGAAAAAGGAATGGCATGATGCTAGGATGCATCAGACGAGTTATTTTTAGCAGAGACAGAAACATTATTGCCATTGCGCAAGGCATTGAGAGACTCCTTCCAGAACATCCTTGTAGATCTGCATTTGGGAAGGATAAATTTCCACTGCAGAGAAAAACTACTTGGATACAGAGAGCAAAAAGCATCAGCTGATGAAGATCTACTGGAAGCATTTGGCTTGTTCTGACCAGAGGCTGAGAGGTGACAGATATGTTTCTAGAGAACCACTGAAAGAAAACTGTAAATAAGAAAATGTTAGGAAAACCTTTGAGACATACAATAACATCACAAGATAATTATAGATGTTAAACTGTAGAGTTTCTAGCCCACCAGGAGTGAAGCTCTGGATCAACCTTCCAGAAGGGTAATGGAGCAGAGAAACCCAGATCAATTTAACACAGTTAGACAGAACTCACTCCATAAACTTTTAAATGGGGGAATCCTCAAGATGGGCAGCTCAGCCTGGGACACGGTTCCTGGCTAGCCAAGGAGTCATCAGTGCTAAAGCTGCTTGGAGGAGGTGCTGCTTCCAGGTTGCTGCTGGTCACTGTGAAGATGAAGAATAAACAATTTCCCCCTTAATTTGCTTCTAAAGATTCTGAGGTTCTCCTTCTTCCAGGGCACTGAAGACAAGCTGTGGGCCTAATGCATTGGTGCTCCCAGCATTACAGTCCCAGAGGCCTGCTCACACATTAGGCTTAACGCTATTGCCAGATTAGGGTCAGGAGGGAATTTTCCTGGACTGACAGAAAATTTGTGGTTGCATTTTTGATGTGGTTTTGGGATTATTTTTGGTTTGGTTTGTGGTTTGTTGGGACTTTTTTCCACCTCTCCAAGTTCATGTCTATTTTCTAGATCCAATGCAATTTCCCCCCCCCCCCCCACGTTCTCTGCTATCACCAGGCTGCAGACCTGACGGACCCATAACCTCCAGCTTTGCTTCTTGTGGCATGTGACAGCTGCAGCTTTTTTTGCTGAGTCTCCACTCAGCATTTGCATAAAGCATTTGCAGTGCCTGGTTTGTGGTGTGGGGTGAGCAGAGCAGATGTCCAGTTTAGAGGCACTGGCAGAACATTCATTGCACCTTTACTCACAACTGCAGGACACTTTACAATGGGGTGACCCTGGAGGACTGCCCCAATGAGAACACAAGTATACACAATGGCAAAAGCAGCTGTAAGAGGGAACATGGGAATTAACCCAGGCTCTCAGCTGTACAAGCACAGATTTGAAGTACATACCACCACTGGCTGACCTCCAGGGCTTTCTTACAGGTGGGCAAGGATGTGGGACAAGGGATGTGTAAGAGAGCACAGGTTTAAGAGTGAGGGAGCCCCAAACCTGCAGGCATTGCATGCCACAGGGGGATAAGCATCTATCCCCTCCTCTGAGCACATGTTTCCAGTGATTCCAGCCAGCACCAAGCTCCCAGGGCTCCTCTCTGCAGGTACCCTGAAGCTGAGCATCCCTGTGGGGCTCCAAATGCAAGGCATCCAACACTGGGAAAGCACAGACATGACACAGCAGCAGCTTCCACTTTAGGTCAGGACCTCTGAGCTCTCAGGTGCATGAGCAAGGAAGAATCTCAGGAACTGGTGGTCCCAAGGAAGGGAATGGGTGCAAACAGCAAGGAGCATTGCATAGCCAGGCTCATTCCTGCCATCTCTTCCTGTGGGAGGTCCCTGTCAGATGAGCACAGTGAACATCTTCAGTTGGATCTTAAGTGTAAAGATACCAAGTGTGGAAAAGGACCTCCACCTCATTGCAATGTAGCATCTGGCAGCATCCAACTCCAAGGTCCCAGAAAACCTTTTCTGAGGATAAGAGGCTCTGCTGTGATGGGGAAATAATGAGGCCTGCAAAGCAATGGGAGCAAGGGCTGTGTAGCCTTCAGTCCTCGGCAGGAGCGTGCAAAGAGTGCTGCTGTCAGATTCTCCTGCTGCCCCACTCTCTTTTGCATATGAGATCCAAACCAGTTTATGGATGGAGCACAGGCCTCTGATCTTCCAGGTTTTAATCATGACGAAAAAATACTCTGGATGCCCTTTCCAGCTGCTTTCTGGCTTGCAGATCACATTCAGGACACACTAATGCAAGAGGGAATGAGAAGGGAAAGGGAGGGAGGAAGTATGAAATCAGCATCAGTTCCTTGGAAGTTTGCTCCAGCAGAAAGACATAGACAGCAGGGCATGATGCAGGGAGGATTATGGACAATTACAAGAGAGTGGAGTAGGTGTGCATCAAGAACAGAAGGGGAAAGGTTGAGAGCACCTTGAAAAGAAAGAGTGAAATCCTCAGCCCCACTTAGTGACCTCTCAGAAAGCACCTCCTGTGTAGTCCCCAGCCATGGGCTGCTGCAGCCTGCGGCAGAGCCATTTACACAGGCAGCAAAGATGCTAAAAGATGCTGCAACTTGTAGAAGGAAGATTGGCTGTCCTACATGCACCTTGGCTGAAGCACATTTGCTTCCAATAGACTTCCCCTGGGGGTGTTGGAGTCCCTACAAAGCCCCACCTCTGTCCCTGTGCTGGTTTGAGGGGGCACCCAGCCTAAACTGCCACAGTCCCTGACCTCTAATGTGCCTCTGGCAGGGAAAAAAGCCATGGGTACCACTGATGGCAGCAAGGAAAAGGCAACTGGGATGTCAGGGGGACTGTCGCAGGCCAGCAATACAGCCACTGGCAGGACTTACCTATCGGTGTGGGCAGAGGAGAGCCAAGGCATGGCTCAGCCTTGGGAGCTCCAGCTCCAAACTCATAAACTGGGCCGTCTGCAGAGCAGCACAGTGGTCCAGCTGGCATCTGGGAGGCACACAGAGCTGCCAGACATCAAGTCAGCAGCCATCCATGCATGCAACAACTCCAAAAAGAGCTAAAAGCAGGCATGTCCCAACTGTGTTGGAGCTCAGGGAATGCATCAGTGGTGCCATGGCTGCTAGCTGCAGGGCTGAGCAAGGGATGGGCTTCAAGTGCTGCTCCTCACCACTGTCTCCCCACCTTCTCCAGATAGGTCCTGCCAGCACTCCCACTTCCAGAGAGCTGGCTGTGCACCACTTCCTGCTCTCCTGCCTCCTCTTTGCAATGGCAGCATGGCTGCCAGCTGGGCAGCAGGAAAACACCTTTCTGCAACTCTCACCCCCTCCACAAGAGCCCTTAAATCAATAACCCCAGAACACAGGGCCAGGTTATTGCTAACGGAAGCCATTAAACTGTAACACGGTGGGGACAAAGCCAGCCTCTAACACTTGCCAGATTTATAGCGCACAACAGCAGGCTGTTAATTTCTTTTGGAAACACAGATGCTTTCACACCCTTTGCCTTTCCTTGCCCACTGGAGTGAGGAGAGGGGACCATGCAGAGCCCAGCCCCAGAAACACAAGGACACAGCCTTGTTTGCGCTGCAGTTGGAGTGATGCCATGCTCACAGAGCTGCCCAAATGCATCTACCTCAGGTCCACATCCCCCAAGGGTCGTTCTGACAGCAGACTGTCCCCCATGCTAAGCTCCAGCTTTCCCATGACACTCCCAGCTCCCACTTGCCCCCACAGCTACAGCAGAGGTTCAATTAAAGGCTATGAAGAAACTTTCAGGACATCTAAAGCAGTTGGAGGAACCAACCCAGTTCTTGGGCACACAAACCCTTCCACAGACCTGCATCAGACTGCAGGTGTTTTTGCAGCTCACTGAACAGACACCCTCTGCAACACTCTTACTTGGATCCACAAGCCCTCAGTGCTCCTGTGGCAGCTCAGAGATCAGGGAGATGATTGTCAGAACCACAGCAGGCCCAGCTGTCCTGGGCAGGAGGACTGCCTGTGTGGTGCAGTAAAATGGATTTGCACAGACTCCCAGAAAGGGACACTTGCATCCTCCCCTCTGAGTCCTTGTCAGGCCCTGGCTTTCACCTCCTCCTCCTGCACCCTCTTGTCTCTGTCCCTAGCAAGAGCTGCATTACTGATTAACAGCTCCCTGACTACCTTACCCCCAAGTCCTGTTCTCACCTTCACCTGCAGCCACCTCCTTGGACCCTCCCTTGTGCAAAGTCCAGGACCAGGCAGAAGAGGAGAGAGTGAGAGCTTGCCTCAGTGCTCACACCACTGGCAGCCTCACTGCACCCCACATACCTAGGGTACTGCAGAGGCCTCCCTGGCTGGACCTATGGAGCAGCACAAGTCACCAGTGTGTAAGCAGAATCAGGAGCATCCTTCTCCATCCAGGAAAGCAGAGAGGGCACTAGTGGGCTCCAGCCACTGTGTGAATCCCAGACATTAAGATTGCTGCAGCACACCCCAGGCACACCCCCTCAAAGGGCCTTGGGGGCCTGAACATGATCCAACTGGCAGCATGAACATAAGCTTGGCAGAACCCCCTGCTCTACATCATACCCACTGGACATCCCACCCTGGGTTTATTGCTATTCCACTTCCTGCTGCTGTGCTAGAGAAGTGGGCACTAGTCTCCATCAAGGAAGAGGCCTGGAGAGACTTTGACCAGCCCCCTGCTACCTCAGGCACTGTAAGGAATCCTGGTGGGGTGGTCCATCCTCTGCCTGTCCTTTCCCACCACACACCCTCAGCTCTGCAGAGCCTAGATGGGCAGCTGCAGGCTATCCCATCTCAGAGTCAGCTGAGAGTTGGCCCAGCTGGGCACCACTGCACTCTGCCCAAGCCTGGTCCAGTCCTGAAGCCAGCCCCACTCTTGTGCTGGGGAATCTCCAGGCTTGTCCCAGACGAGGAGCAGCCCAAGGCAGCGCTTTTCTCTGGCTGCCAGCACAAGAACAGGATGAGGTGCAGGGAGGCTCTCTGTCAGCAGTTCCAAGCATACACCCATGAGGGCTGTCTGAGATCACTCTTCTGCTCAATATGCTGCAGCACAGGGGGGGCCTGGACAGGCATCCTGCATCTCCTCCCTGTCACTGCCCATCCTTCCTCTGCCAAGCACCACCCTGCTATACTCTGCCTGCTGCAGATGCCTGTAATCTCTCTGCTGTCACGCCAACACCTTTGCCTTGGGGAACACCCAGAGATGAGATGTCTGACATCCCTCTCCTGGTGAGCTGGAGCAAAACCATACAGCTGGCTCAAAGGGGATGGGCAGACATGGTAGTTGTGCATGCTGCCCTCAGAGCAGGCAGAGCCCTGCCAAGGGCCTGAGCCCCTCGTACCGCTGCCCACCGCAGCCAAGGGTGGTGGAGGAGGAGGATCTTCCACTGCCCCCCTGTGGCCATCACGGGAGGTGCAGATGGTCCCAAAACCCAGTCGGGTACCAAGGGGCCAGGGTGCTGAATCCTTGTTCCAGTAGAGCCTGAGAGGCAGTCAGATCCGTCTGTGCTGCCTGTCCTCAAAGAGGAGTTCACCCTAAGCCAAGCCATTTGAGGGTTGACATAGGGCCCCTCAAAGCACCTTGGTGATCCCAGTCCTGCCCCGCTTTCCCCAGACACCCCACTTCTGCACCCAGTCCCTGACCTGTGCTGCTTCTCATGGGGCCAACCTTAGCCCCAGATCAGAGCCCCAGGGGTCCCAAGGGGGCAGAGACTGAGCCCACATCTGAGAACAGCCCACGTGAAGGAGACAACGAGGCAGGGCTGCTGTTTGGGTATCCGCATTTATTACACAGCTGGGGCAAGCCTGGCGCTGCCACTTGCCTAGGCCCCTCTGGTCGAAGGCAAACGACCCGTACTCCTTAAATACTGATTATAAAACAGATTTTTTTCCTTTTTCTTTTTCTTAAAAACCTCGTATCACTCTCTCAATCTCTCTCTCCATACTTTGTCTTTTGTATTTGAGTACAAAAGCGGGGGCGGGCGCTCCGCCTTGCCTGCCGCTACCTCCGCAGGCTGCGCTGTGCCTGCCGCAGCAGTGTGTCGAAGTCCAGGGAGTCAAACTTGCTCTTGATGGGGGCCGGGTCGAAATCCTCCCGGTTTGAGTCTGTAAGACATGGGAAGAGGTTGCCTTGAATCATGGGGACACTGGCAAAGGTCTGGCCATCACCACAAGCAACTCCTTCCCACGACCCTTCAGATGGCAACCTCTGGACCCAAAGTCAGGTTGATAGAGGACTGGACCTGGTGTCCATCACAGTGCAGGAGGGATGAGAAGCCCCTCTTCAATCCCACCTCAGGACAGGGTTATGCCTGGACACAGGAAGACAGACAGAGTTGGGGCTATTCTATTCCGTCTGGAGAAAAGAAGGCTCTGAGGAAACCTTATTATGGCCTTCCACTATCTTAAGGGGGCCTACAAGAAAGCTGGTGAAGGACTTTTTAGGGTGTCAGGTAATGACAGGACTAAGGGGAATGGAACAAAAACAGAAATGAGTAGATTCAGAGGGGATTCTTCACTATGAGGATGGTGAGACACTAGAACAGCTTGCCTAGGGAGGTGGTAGAAGCCCCATCCCTGGAGGTTTTTAAGGCCAGGCTGGATGTGGCTCTGAGTAACCTGATCCTAGTGTGACGTGTCCCTGCCCATGGCAGGGGGGTTGGAACTAGACGATCCTTGAGATCCCTTCCAACCCTGACAATTCTATGATTCTATGACATGGCCCTAATCAGCCAAGCTTGACTGACCCCCAAGGATGGAGACCTCTACACCTCTGGGAAGAAGAGAATCCAGGGTGCCCATCCTTAACTTGGGGAACGCGTGACTCACCCAGGTCAGCATAGTTTCTTCTGCAGAACTGCCGGCGCCCGCCGAAGCACAGATCGAAAGGCTGCTCGTCCGGGCGCCGCAGCTTGTGCCCACTCTCGATAGCAGCAAAGGCTTCCTCAGCATAGCGGTAGGTGACAAAGCCGTAGTTGTCCCTGGAGCCAAAGAAGGAGAAGGAAGATCAGCAGCACAGCATGGCTCACCCCTCCTTGGTCTACACATTCCTCTTGAGGAATGGAAAGAACAGCCAACTGGGGCCCATCACTGGGAAGGCTCCATGGCCCCACAGCTCTTACCCTTCGGAGCGGAAATGCAAGGTGCACTCCTCAATGTCTCCAAACACAGAGAAGCGGTGCCGGAGCTCCGACCGTGTCATCCTGCTTGGGATCTTGCCAATAAACACCACTCTCCGCTCTTCCTGTAGGCAAGGATGCATCATCCCATGAGATGGGAACAGGGGTACTTGGCATCTCCAAGCCCTCCTGGTGAGCAGGGCCTCCCAATAGAGCACCTTCCCTGCACTACCACCCATCATGCCACACCATGGCCAGAACCTCCCAGTAATACTGCTTGCAAGGCTGAGACCCCCACAGCTTTCCAGAGCGGTGGAAGGGCTGGGGACCCCCAAATCTTCATCTCTAGATTCGCAGCCCTCCAGCACTCACTATTGCACGTTCCTTCTGGAGGATCCTCTGCCTTTGGTAGTGGTCCCGTGCATCATAACTGTATCTGGCAGGGCAGAAACCAGACACATGAGCTACAGGGTCATGGCAGGGGCCAGACAAAAGTGATCCCAGATACAACGGAGATACTGAAATAGCAGGTCCACCCCTGCCCAGAACATAGGAGACCAGGAGATAGGTTGGGGGAAGCTCACACACCCCTGCAGAGTGGTCACACTCACCTTCTCTGCCTGTTACTCCTCCTGCATGGTGAGGGAGAGTGAGAGTGGGACTGGCTACGAGATGTGGACCTGGACGAGTAGGAGGATGCTGATGATGAGGATGAGGACCTGTCCCGGGACCTGCCACATGACCCACAGCTGGAGCGGGAGGAGTTGCTATGGGAACATCTTGAGCGGTACCTGGGAGGAAGGAGACACAGCTCAGTGCCAAGCCCTCCCCATGCTCAGCACCACAAGGCTCAGAACAAGAAGCAGCCCTCTATGCTCCCCAAGGTACACAGCAAGAATCATCCCCAGGGTGAGCTGGGCTATGGAAAACTGCCTTAAGTTTGACAGGGCAGTAATGATGCTACAGAGACTTTACTCCACTTGACTCCAAACATCACTGTGACAAGAAAGTGGTAAGCTCACAACTGCAACAGCCTTTGAAGAGCAAGAAATAATCACAGGGGAACCACACAGCCCATAGCTGTGACTAGACAAGGGCCCAGAAGATGCTGGGGCTGCTGTGCTGTGTCCCACACAGAGCACAGGATGATACTGGAGCCCTCACACCCACATGGCACTCAACAGCCATCTAAGCGGAGACTGTAAGTGCCTCCAACCACATGGAGGCCATGACATGCACAAGGACAGGATCGAGCTTCTGTGCCCACAGCCTCTTGCCCACAAGAGCTTTTCCGTCAAGGCCAAGCAAAGCTTCAGGGCAGCAGGACTGAAACACCTCTGGGATCAAGCTGGGCTGCCTCCAGCCAGCAGCAGGGTCCCTCTCTAAATATGCTGCCCATGGGTGGTCCCCCCCACCCCATCCCCCTGTCTCCTCCACCCCAAGCAGGTGTGCTGCCACATACTCTCCTAGGGGACAGCAGGTCAGGATGACACAGTCTGTGGGGACATTTCCCAGCACAGGACCAGCTGCATTTGCTGGAAAGTCATACCAGAGAGGCCAAGCCTCTGAGCTGCACATCCCTGAGGCATGGCATTGTGCATGTGCCCTTTCCAGCTCCACCCTCCTTACCTGTTGATCACCAATGGAGGGGCCTCGGTTTGACAAGCCCTTCAGGCCCAGTGACCTAGAACACCTCCAGAACTGGCTGAACACCCAGGGAAGAGCTCCAGTGCCTCCTCCCTAACTGGGACAGGCTGTGCACTACTTGGATGCACAAGGGCTCAAAAAACCCCACAACTTGCAGAGACCAAGCTGCCCCATTTTCCTATGCAGCAACCTCCGTAAGGAGCACGGGGAGCCCCTAAGGCAGCCAAGCCAGACAGGATTTTCTCTGCTTGCCTCCAGTGGCTCCCTGGAGAGCTCTATTGTGGCTCCTCTCATTTCAAGACCTAGGGCTGCACCAGTCTCACAGCACAAACACCAACACCTGCAATATCCCAGAAAAAGCATCCAAAAGCCAAGATGCAGCCAAGGACTCGTACCATGGTGTTCCAGGAGTAAGGAAACCTGCCTCAGTGGTGGCTCTTTGCACGCACACACCTGCCCAGAAATGGCATTCTGACAGACACATGCTGGTAGGTGTTGCAGCAGCTCTCTCAGTCTGAGCCAGGAACCCCCTCAGAAGGGCCACAAGGACAAAAAGATCAAAGGATCACAGGATGTTAGGGGTTGGAAGGGACCTCTGGAGATCAAGTCCACCTCCCCTGCCAGAGCAGGACCATAGAATCTAGCACAGGTTACACAGCAACACATCCAGATGGGTCTTGAAAGTCTCCAAGAAGGAGACTCCACAACCTCCCTGGGCAGCCTGTTCCAGTGCTCTGTGACCCTCACAGTGAAGAATTTCATCAAGTTGAGGTGGAACCTCCTGTGCTGTAGTTTATATCCATTACCCCTAGTCCTATCACAGGATGCAACTGAGAAGATCACATAGTGTCTTTCAGTAGGTCCATAAAGTGTCTGGGCATACTTGCAAGACACCTGCCAGGAGACCCAAGGAGCAAGGAGACACACTCCACTGCTTACCTTCGCCACCGCTTGGGTGGTGGGGAGAAGGATCGTGACCGAGATCGGGAGGACGAGGATGAAGATGAGGACTCGCTAGCTCCATCCGAACTGGAGCTGAAAGAGCGGCTGGCACGGCTCCGGCCAGCCCTCCAGCTGCCAGCAGAGGGGCTGGGCGAGTCCTGGGGTCTCCGATAGCAACGCAGAGACCTCTTGGCAGCAGCTTGACAGGGCTGGGCACTGGGAGTCTGCATCTTCTGGTCCCGGCAAGGGGAAGCAGATGGAGACAGGAGCACCGAGGTGGGGGGACTGCTGCACTCAGTGGTGGCCTTGTTAGGGATGCTAGTCCGATAATCCAGGGGAGCTAAACAAGATGTCCCCAAGGACTCCTGGCTGGGCCCCACGGTGGTGGTGGGGGCTGGCAGGGTGGGCTTGGGCTCGTCCAGCGTCCGTTTGGGTAAGGAGAAGATGGGTTTGATAATGATGTCCCTGTGGTGTTTGACATTCCAGTGGGAGCCACCCTCAGCAGGGGGCCGCGTGCCAGCGGCACCACTGCCCTCCGGCTGCGCTGTACCCGGGAGGCAGTAGTCGTGGTCTCCCGAGCAGACGTGGCTGGGGGCTGAGCTGGCAGGGGCTGGCACCAGGCTCTTCCCCTGAAGTTTGCCTGGGGGTGGCGGCTTGGCTTTCACCAGCTTGGCCGTTTTCTGGGGCCCTTCCTGGAGCGCAGACCCAGGCACCTTAGCTTTGGCCAGCAGTGAGACAGCAGGCAACGGCTTCCAGAGCTGGTGGGGGGGCGTTGCTGGAGGGGTGAGGCCTGCAAGAGCACCAGAGGATTTTCAAGAGCAGGCCCTTACTGCAAGCTGCCTGGCTGAGACTCCTTCATGGCCCAGCCTCCTATAAGCCCTGGAGAACTCCACCCCAGTCCCATGACAGACCCCACCAGAAGATGGTGGAATCCCCCACCTTGCCCCAGGCATTACCTGCCACATTGACCAGCTCAGCAGCCTGCAGGCTGTCCATGGGCTTCCTGTCCTGCTGGGTTTCAGGCCTGAGAAAGGGAAGAACCTTTGTCAAATGTGGCAGCCAAAGCCCAGCCCCAGTCCCCATGCCTGTGGTGGGACAGAGCATCTTCAAGGATGCTTCAAGGATGAAACTTGGACAGCCCAGTCATGTCTATCACTGCTTCCCCCAAATTTTTCCCCTCAGTCCCAACCCTGACCCCCAGCCCAGTGAGGAGCTCAACCTCTCTTGGGCCAGCAGACAGAACCACCAAGCACAATTCAGAGCCTGCCATGACTGAGATCTGCCTCATGCCCCCACCAAAGGCAGAGCTCAGCCCTCTGCCAGCCTCCATGCTGGGACACCAGCTTAGTACTCACCCAGAGTTCCCTGCTGGCCGCCTGTCCTCAGGGGGCTGAATGGGAGTCTCCTCTTTCTTGGCTGAAAAGAAAGTGAGTGGGTGAAGGTGGAAAAAGGTGGGGCTGGAGGTCAGGGGACAGACCCTACATATGGAAGGTGGGGAATATGGACAGAGCGCACTGTGGGCACAGACTGGGAGTGGTTTCACAGCACCCGAAACACAGCTCCCTGCTCCCTTTCCTTCCAAGGCTCTTCACCACCTCCTCAGCTCCCCTGGGGACCCCTGCATGCTTTCAAAGGCAAAGAAGGAGATAGGGGGAAAGACACCCCTGAGACAAAGCACCTGGGCAGGTAACACCAGCCCGCGGGCAGCAGTGCCGCAGCCCCCTACTTCAGCTCCACCACAGGGAGCAGAGGTAGGCAAGGTAGGCCTGTGTGGCACACCCGGAGCCTCATGTGGGACACTACAGCCACATACACACCCTCAGACTTCTCGAACTGCTCCAGCAGGCTGGACAGGTCCGTAGCTTCAATCCCTGGGCCAAGGAGAGAGCACAGCAAGTCAGGTCAGCTAAAACCCTCCTGGCAGCACAGCGATGCACCCCAGCTCCATCCTCCCCCTGCATCAGCCTCCTTGGGTGATGGGACAAATACTGGGGAGCAGTGGCAGGGCCTGCGGCTGCTCCACAGCTTCCACAAGGACAGGAGCATCCAGCTCTATGATTCCAGGAGGGTCCAATTTGGGCACAGCCAGCCCAGACCATCCACTGGAGGCAATGTCCTGGCAGAGCACTGAGAAAAGTCTGCAAGCCTGAAGGCACAGCTTTGCCACCCTCGCTCCCAGAAGTGCCAGGAACTGCCTGCTGGCAGCACTGCAGCCTCGCCAGCTGCCAATGCTCAACCCAGCGCCCTGCAGTCTTCCCACTCACCAATCTCACTGATGAAGGCTTGCACAATGTCCTTGCTGCTGTCGCAGGGCTGTGCTGGGCTGAGGAATGGCTGGTGCCTCCATGACCGTGCAGCAGGCATCTTGGTGGGCAGGCTGCTCTCTCGACCCCCTTTTGGTGGTGGTGCTACAGCCTGGGTGGTGGATTTTTTGCTGGGGAGCTCCAGCACAGCAGCTGCCTTGGGTTCCTGCAGGGCTTTCTCCACTGCTTTCTTGTCTGGCCCTGCAACCTCCTTTCTGGGGCAGGTGTCAAGGGACTCCTCAACAAGGCCAGTGGCAGGAGACACCTCAGCAGGGCAATGGATGGCAGCTGAAGGGACCTTCAGGAGTTTGGTGGAGGTTGCAGCCTGGGAGTCCTCTGGAGGCTGGGTGAG
Organism: Indicator indicator; assembly: GCF_027791375.1. Taxonomy (NCBI): domain Eukaryota; kingdom Metazoa; phylum Chordata; class Aves; order Piciformes; family Indicatoridae; genus Indicator; species Indicator indicator. The sequence continues at coordinate 12,315,304 of NC_072016.1, read as the reverse complement.
GGCAATCTGAGAGGCTGCCATGGGCTGGGCTGGCACTGCAGGAGAGACTGTGGTGGGCTGGGCAGCAGGAACTGATGGGACTGCTGTGAGCTGGGCAGGGGCTGAGACCTTCAGGCCCTTTGAAAGAAAGCTCTCTCCTGCCAGCCGTGCCTGCCTCCTGGGGTCTGACACCCTGCTGGTCATCGGCCTGGCTGGGCCACCTGCAGCCCCCATCTTGCTGCTCAGAGTGGTGGGTGGCTGAGCTGGGAAGGCCAGTGGCTCTGGGCAGTTGAGCACACGGGCTGTGGGAGGCTGTGAGGGCAGGAGAGCCATGCCAGGGTGGCCACCAGCTGGGAAGGGAGCAGTGCCCTGCAGTGCTGCTCCAGGGTCTCCATATGGCAGAGGAGGTGGAGGTGGCATGGGGATTACTGGCCAGTAGGATGGTGGTGCCCACCCTACGGTGGCATAGGGTCCACTGGGGCCAAACGGAGGTGGGGGCAGCATGGCTGGTGGGGGCCAGGCCATGGCTGGAGGTGGGAGGCCAGGCACCATGTGAAAAGCACTGGAGGAGCCAGCACTGGGTGGCAGGGGCAAACCACGGCAGTCCACGGGCTGTGGGCTGAAGCAGGGCCAGGAAGGCACTGCTGGGTAAAGGGCATAAGCACCGGCAGAGGCAAGTGGCACCCCAGTGGGGGCTGCCCCAGCAGCTGGGGGCACATTTGGTGCAACAAAAGGCATTGGCGTCGATGGGGGTGGTGGAGCTGTAGCAGGTGCTAAGGCAGTGGCAGGTGCAGGAGCTGAAGCCAGAGGGGTGGGAGCTTTGCCAGTAGGAGAAGGGACATCAGCAGGGCTGGTGGGTTTCTCCGGGCTCTTCTGAGCACTGGTTGCCTCAGTGATGGGATGCACAGGTGACACCAGGCATGGAATCTCTGCCAGCTCTGTTGGAGGCTCAGGGATGCTGGGCCACTTGCTGGCCACTTGCTTCTCAGAGTCCTTCCTGCTGCCCGGGCTGGGCTGGCGGTGCAGCATACGGATGCGGTATTCCCGCAGGCTCAAGGCCTTGGGCTTGGCTTCCTTGGGCAGGCCCTTGCTTGGCTCTGCTGCTGGTAGGCTCTGGGAGGGCTCCAGCCGCATGCCTCGCTCTGGAAGCAGAGAGGCAGCCTCCGAGACCCCACTGCTCTGTCCAGCAGCTGGCTGTGCATCTCTCCCGCCCTCAGCCTGATCTGCAGGGCCCAGACACCCAGCTGCTGGTAGCTCCACCACAGCTGCTACAGTCTTCTCCAGAGGCACCACAGCCTCAGCCTTCTCCACGGTCACAGCCACCGTTTCTCTTGTTGGTTCCTCCTGCGGTTCCTGCTGCACTTTCTCACGCGGGGAGGCCTCTGCCATGCTCCGGGGCCTGCCTCGAGGCCGCGGTGGCCGCTCCCCACGCAGCTCCATCTGCCCCTCCTTCCGGGCTCGCTCCAGCTGCTGTGCCAGGAAGTCTGAGACCTGGACAGAGGGACATGCTGCCCGACGCCGGCTAGCAGGTGGTTGGCCTGGGGGCTGTCCAGAGCCAGGCGAGCGGAGCTGGTGGGCCACATAGTCCCTGCCTGGCCTGGCCTGCTTGCTTTGGTCCTCCTTCACTTTCTTTTTCCGACTCTTCCTTGCTCTCTCACGCCCACGTCCCTTCTCTGAGCCTTCACGTTTACCGCTCACCAGGGCCTCCTTGCTGTGCCCAGAGCTGCTGTCAGGGATGCAGGCTATGGGTGCTGTTGTCTCCAGTGGGGACGTGTTCTCCGGTGTAGTGCAGGAGGGCTCCTTCTCGGGCAGTTTCTCCTTCTCCACTCCATTTTTCTGGGCTGGAACTCCTGGCAGCTCTTCTTGGTCCTCTGGGATTGACTGCCCAGTACTCTTCTCTGCTCCTAGGAGCTGGGACTCCAGGTTGGGGAAGCTGGGAGACAAGGACTGCACGACCATGGGGATCTCCATGCTCTCCCCTTCACTGAGCACGATTTTGAGCATGACAGGGCCACTCAGGAGCTCTTTGGCCACAGGCTCAGCATCAGGATCCAGGCACACAGTGAAGGTGGGCAGGCAGTATGGGTGCATGGACTTCACCAGCTCGCTCAAGGACACATCACCAGTATTGATGATGCAGGGGTCTTCACGCTCCTCCAGTGCCGCCCCAGCCTCTCTCACACAAAACTCTCCAGCCTCCATGCTGCTGCCCAGCTCTCGGCTGAAGGCAGCCTCCTCCTCTTCTTCCTCCCCATCACTGCGCTGCGGCAGGGGCTGCTCTCGGGCCCGGTGCCAGCCCACCTTCCTCTCTGCCCTCGGGGTGCTGCAGACTTGCTTCTTCATCAGCATTGGGTCCTCAAGGCTGTGAGCAGCATGGTCCCAAGCCAGGTCTGTGTTGGGCTAGGAAGGGGAACCAGAGCAAGTGTCAGCTCCTGGGTTTTCACCTGAGCACCCACAGGCACAGCCATCTGTGGGTCTGCTGCAATTCTGCAGCAAAGCCCCATGGCAAACAGAAAGCTGGAAGACGTTCGACTCTCCCAGTAAGACACAGTAGAGCTGGAAACCTGCCACCCCTCAGGCCCATCCACTGAATCCCCAGTCCCATCAGACAGGGCAGGCCCTGCTCCCACTGCCACCAGTGCACTACAAAAGCATTGCTTCTAGGAGAGGATGCCTGTGCCAGGCAGGAAGGCAGGGGCTGAAGAGCAGCAGCAGGGACACAGCTAGCCCAGATCTACCCTAACACTGCTCCTTCAGCTTCCCTTGCTCAGCTATTCACCTTCCCAAGCACAGAGATGCTGCTGCTGCTGAGAGGCCTGAGAGCCTTGGGCTGCTCCAGGGCAGTGCTCTCACATTCTAGGGATGGATGGGATAGGCTAAGAAACGTCTCAAACTGCAGAGGAGACAGGTAGAAGATGAGGCAGCAGCAGGTTTATGCTGTTGGAGGGAACAGGATGCCCCCAGCCCCAAAGTGGCCACACATATCACCTCACAGACCCCAGAAGCAAACTCAGCCCTGTTTCACCCATGGCACACACAGCCACAGCTGATCAAGCAGAGGGATACATGCTGCTCCCCAGACCTCTGCACAAGACCCAAGGTAAAATCATGGCCCTCTGAGCCCACATGGGAGCCCTGGGAGTGTTCAGGGCTGGCTCAGCCCTTCTCATGTTGCTGGTCAGATGGACCATCTCAGAGTGCTGGGGACCAAGGTCTTATCACCTCAGGACAAGCCTATGCCAGGACCTAGCAGAGCCCTGCCAGAGCATCTTCCCACTCATTTTGGGGTCAGGCTGGCTCTACCCTGCAACTCACTGAGGGATTGTCCCTCTCCCGAGGCAAAGTCAGCAGCTCTGCATCCATGATGGTGTCAAAGGGAGACAAAGCCTCATCGTGTGTGCTGTCCAGGATCTCAGCGATGGCATTCAGCAGAGACAGTTCGTTCTGTGCATCCAGACAGGCCTTGCTCTGCTGCAAGGACAGGGACAGACTCAGAGAGTGGTGGGGCATGGCCAAGGGACCTGACCAAGGGGGATGCTACCACCACCCCTCTCCATCCCACAGCCACAGCAGGCTCTGGCGTGGGCTCCTACCTCACTCAGAGAAAAGTCCTCAATGATGGAGATCACAGAGGAGTCCAGATAGTTCTGCATCGTTCCCAGGATCTCTTCAGCCTCCAGCGATGTTAAGTTCAGGTCATCCTCCTTGAGGGAAAAGCACTGTGAAGCATGGAGAGCCAGGTAAACACTCTGCGATGCACTATTACCAGCACTGATCTCCACAGCACTTGTGGGCTCCTGATAGTTGTGCTGCAGGTCAGAGGATAGCACAGCAGATCTTTCCCCCCTTTGAGACAGCCTACCCCTTGCTCCACAAAGCCCAGTGCCACTTTTAGCCTGAAACCCTTCTAATTACCACATTGAAACCTCCTGCCCAATTCCCTCTACAGTTACATGATTGGGAAAGATGAATCAATAAAACCCCAGCAATTACCAGGCTCTGCCCAACACCACACATCACTCATGCTGGACTGGGAGGGGACAGGCAGGCTGCCCCTACCCCATGGACTGTCACTCTCTCCTCTGACTCTGCCTCAAATAAGTCCCAAAACATTACAAAATTCATAACAGAATTGCAGGAGTCGGCAACAGAGATGCAGCTGGGCTGCTACTGCCAGAGCCCTACACCAACATTTCTGCTACAGGAGATACAAGAGGGCACAGGACCAAGGCAGCTTTGTTGCTCTTCCTCCTTCAAATTCCTAGCCCTATGTTCTTTCCAGTCCTCCAGCCAGCTCTAAGGATGTTTGGATAATGCCAGAAAGGTCTTTGCACTGCACTCTATGGTGCCCATGCAGCCCAGAACTGCTAGGTGACCCTTAAACCCAGGTTAAGCGAGATGCTGGGCAAGAGTACAGGCTGCAGCAGTCGGACACGCAGCCTCTGCCAGGAGCCGGGCACAGCGCAGGCCTGTCGCTGGCACGAGACAGCATGTGCATTTTTGTTTACAGATGAGCATAGGCAAAGACCATGAAAGCAGGGAAGATAAGCGCACCAAGGACAGAGTCATCCCAAAGCTGGCTGGGAGCAGGCAGTGAGCTGTCCCCACCCTGGAGCAGCACAGGGCTCAACTTCGAAGGATGCACATCTGATGCGGCTCACCCATATTTCATGTAGGTACCACAGCTTGCACAAGCCTGAGCTCAAGCAGGACAAAATGTCCCCCATTCCTGTACAAGATCTGCCTTTACTTTGAAATCCTCTTCTGGCAAGAGGGAAGCTGCACCAGAGGGAGACCAAGCATTTCACTAAAATACAGCAGCACCAAATTCACATGCCCCAAAACCCTGGTCTGTTAGGCTCTTCAGGATCTTGTCCCCGTCAGACAGAGCAGGCACTTCTAGCTGCCCTGGGTGATCCTAGATCAGGTAGGGAATCAAAGCCAGAACCCCTACATACCCACCCACCCCAAATTCCGCCAGCCTATTACTGCATGCCAACACAGCAGCCCCGAGGAGCAGGAGCCTGCAGTGATTCGGGTCCTGGCAGGCAGCTCGACAGCTCAGGCACTTTTTCCCAGGGCTCTCTGCCTGTAAGGGGAGCTCGCAGGTGACAAGTGCGCACTACTCCACCCCGCCATTCAGATCAGGCTCCAGTGCAGCTTTACCGCTCAGCACCCCCAGCCCCTCCCTCGGCCGGCGCTGGCTGCCGGTCAGCACCCGGCGCAGAGCCCCGCCGGCAGACACGTACGGCGCAGCCTGGCTGCAGTTCCCGGCCAGTCCTCCGGGAGGTACCGAGAGGAGCGGGGAAGCGCATCTAAGCTCACACGCCCAGCACGGCCAAGCGCCGGCGTGCAGCCTGAGTCAGCGATGACCGGCAAGCAGAGGCAGGGCTGCAGGGGAGCCGCCGCAGTCGAGGTACGCGGGGGCCGGCTCACCCTTGCCTGCTGACAGCAAGAGGGTCCAGGGACGTCCCCGGCTTTCGTGGCCCTGCCCATCTGGCCACAAGACCGGCTCTCCCCAAAAGCAGCATCTAATACGAGGCTTCCAGCTGTGACTGGTGCTGGACACTTGTCTGGGGGGAAAAGTAAAATCCTCCCACTCAAACTACCTTTTCCCACAGTTCCTTCTCACAGCCCGGGAGCAAGGGTGGACAGGTGATCTCCCAAGGCCTCCTGAACTCCTTTGACTCAGCATCTTGCAACAAGGAGTCCCACAGCTGTGAGTCACCAGTGAACTAGGCTGTATTCCTCCAGGACTCCTTTTGATCCACCTGGGGCCTGGCACCTCCTTCAACCCTGCCACTTGTGCATCAAAGGCAGAGGCATGAAACAACTCAGCCTGCTCCTGCAACCTTGTCTGCTCTCTTCCCTGTCAGAGACCCCGGTCGCCTACAGCCCAGGGGGCACAGCCTCTGTGCCCCCCAGCAACCTATACTTGTTTTATGCTCAGCAGCACAGTAGGGAAGAGGCAACATGTCATGGGGATGTTCAAAGACAGGCTTAGGCCATGCTGTGCCCAAGAACCTAGGGAAAAAGGGAGTATGCCCACAGCTCCAGAGAGATTTGAGCACATGGGAAGTCAGAATTTGAGCCAACAGTTCGAGATGGAGAAAGCCTGAATATGGTCACCAGATCCTGCACGCCGAACCAGAGCAGCAAACACTGCTGTGGTATCCAGGAGGCACGCCCGAGACCTCCACTGGCATCTGCCCATCCAAATCGTGTTGGTGACACATGCACCCGGTGTACTATGCCAGGGCCACACCTCAAACAGATGACCTTACCACTCTGGCCACAGGCAGGCTGCCAAGGCAGCTCTCACCTGGTCCCACTTGCTGGTAAGAGCATGGGACTGCTGCCTCCTCGGGCATGGAGCAAGCCCAAAAAGTTGTGGGAGCTCAAGCCAGCCAGCATGGCACTGGCATGGGATGCTCCAGAATTCTCTGCTGCTTTCAGGAAGCATCAGGCTGGAGGAACACACCTCTCTTCCCCAAACGCAGACTGCTCCCCCTGTGTTAGGGAGAGATGAGACAGGCTAAGCGTTTCCCTGCCCGAGGCGGGGGTGCAAGGCTACCCCCGCAGCCCCTGAGGCTGTACCCCTACCAGGAAGGACTACCTTAAAAAGGGCTGAAAGATGCGGCTCGTCCTAAACGCACAACGCTGGTACCCCCAGTTCCTGAGCAGGGGTGCTTGCAGCACCGCAATCCCCGGCCAGACAGCAGCGCATCCACAGACAGCGCCCCCAGCCCAGTACCGGCAGGGTCCCACCGGGGCTGCTGACACCGGCAGTGGCAGGGACTCTGAGCAAGGGCGGCAGTACTGCACTCTAAAGCGGGAAAGGCTACCCTCGGAAAAAAACCACTACTGCAGCTCAGGGAAGCTCCCCCATCCCGAAGCGGGCAGGAGAACCCCACGTCCTCCACCAGAAGCTCCTATCACCGAAACTGGTGGTTGTCGGTATCCCAAACCGACCGACCCCTCCCCCCGGCACGATCGCAGGTGGCGGAGAGCAGCGCTGGAATGGAGGGACCGCAGGGGCACACCCGGCCGGTGCCTCCCCCAGACCTCACTACCCTGGGGTTAGGTGTCACCTCCCGCAGGAGCCACCGAGACCACCGCCCCGGCGGATCTTGGGGACCATGCCGGGACCCTCCAACCCCAGTGCCACCGCCACCACCTCAATGCCGCCGCCACCACCCCGCGTCGACTAGAAAACACTAGTCGCCCCACTCGGCCTATGTGAGAGGCGCCCCCAGCGCACTCCAGAGCCCCCCATCCGCCGCCGGCGCGGCAGGCCCGCTCCCGGCACACGTGGTGGTGCCGCCGCGGGAGCCGCCCCGGCCTCCACGTGTCACGGCGCAGCCCGCCGTGCTCCGCTGTCGCCTACCTGCAGGGGACTGCCGGTGCGGAGGGTCGACTCTCGCGGAGCTCCGCCGCCCACCAGCCCTCGCGGAGCGGCCCCAGCCGCGGCGCCGCCAACCCCAGCCTTAACCGCGGCGGACACCGCTCCGCCCCGCAGCGCCGCCATCTTGGTGCCTCCGCTCGCAGCGCAGCCACTGCCGGGCGCGGCACGTGACCGCAGCCCACCTCACACTACAGCTCCCGGCGGCCACCATGCCGTGTCGCCCCACCCCACGCAGGGCTTGCCGGGAGTGAACCCCTTCGCCGCCAGCGGCGCGCCAAGCGGCAGACACCGACCTGAGAGGAAGTCCAGCCGCAAACGGGCGGGCAGCCATCTTGAAGACGGTCACGCAGTTAGCTTCACCGACATCTTTGTGACGGCGACGGCGCGAAGGGTCAGTCCCGCCTAGCAGCTCGGCGTCACTGGCGGGAAGCGCCGAACTGGGGCGTGGCGGCCGCGCTTTTTCCCGCGGCGCCAGCCGGACCCGCCCCGCTGCCGGCTCTGTTGCACACGTGGGCGCGGCGGTCTCTGGCGGCTGATGGGGGCCTCTGCTGTATCACCCGGGAAGCGGGGACAGCGCTGCTGCAGAGGCAGCGCCCGGCCGAGGCTCCCTGACCCCAGCTGTGAGTCCGCCCTGCGGTGGGAGATGCCTCTGCGGCAGCGCGTAGGGCTTCGTGGAGCAAAATTCCGTGTGCGGTCGATGGAGTGACACGCATATTTGGCAGGAAAGGGTGAACGAAAAATACCTTCAGGGGTGAAAGGCAGGATGGGCGTCCTGAGCTGCCTTGCATTCTCCCGGCACGGCCGCAGGGCAGGACTGAGTGCCGAGTAACAGCCTATGTTTGGGCTTGCACGGCTTTCCGGAGCGGGCACACAAAAAATTGCCTGGAGGACATGAGGGATGGGAAGAAACCAAACTCGGGTCATTTGAGCCAGCTGCGGTCCAGCCCACCCCATCCAGGAGGAGCAAGGGGGCTGGTGTGCGTGGCTTATGGGCTGGCTCCATTCTGTTAACCCGGTTTGACCAGTCTCAGAGTCCCTTTCGGCGCTGTTACCTCCTGTGGCCCTTACTGCAGGTCCTAGACCGCAGGAGCACCTCGTGGGGTGCAGGGATGTACTCTCATCAGCACAAACGGAGTGTGGACATGCTGGTGGAAGCTTTGCAGTGCAAGATTGGCCTGGTTTGGTCTCATTGTCCTGGCCTCTCCAACACTCCCTGGGGGCACAGATTTGCTCAGGTCAGATGTTCAGCCTTGCGTGCCTGGTCACTGAGCCGGGGCATGTCTGACACGCAGAGCCTCGTCCTGTTGTTCTTTCCACCCCTGCCACAAGGGACTTTCATCTGTGATCACTAGTCTCATGTCACCTCCTGCCCCCCTGTTGCTAGGGGGCTGCTCCTCCCTAGCAACAAACAGGCTTTCATCTAGGGTTGCTGCTCCCCTCCTCTAACAAGCCCATAGTACTTTCCAAGCCTTTCACCCACACCCTTGTCTGTCTAAATGCTGGCCAAGCAGCAGCCAGGCAGCTGGGGCCTCCTTCAGGGCTGTGGACCTACACATGAGCACCAGAGAGCATCTGCTTGGTAACACACCCGTGTTGATATTCAGCAGTGTGAGCATACCCCTGCTGTGTTGGTTGTAACAATGGGTTCCTTGGGCCAGTGCTCACCTCAGGCACCACAGAGGAAGCAGGGAACCCTAGGCAAGCACTCTGGAATCCCATCTAACCTAGGAGTGGTTGCCCCTCTGAAACACACTTGGCTTCATCTAAGTGCAACAGCAAAATATAAGTCATTTTGCATCCCTGTTGGTGGGTTCCTGGACACTAGGTTATGGTCAGCTTCTCCTCTGGTGAAAAGACATGGGCTTTTCCAGAGTGATGTTTCCCTCAGAGACTCATAGCTTTCCTCCCGCTCTGAACATTGCTCTCCCACCATCTCCTCTCCCTGGGGCACATTCAGGGCGTGCATTGACCTGCCTGATCACTTTGTCCCTGCATGTGGCAGGACCCTGCAGCACTTCAAGGCTCATCCCTCACAGAACAAGCCTAGCCTGATCAAGTCCTGCATGTGGGACTGTATCTCCTGCACATGGGGTCCCTGGTGTGTGATCAGAGGTGAACCTACATGCAGGTACCTCCCTCCCCCAGCATGATCCATAGCAGGGGTGCTCTCCTGGCATAGGGGCAGCACCAGGCACTCCTGCTGGTTTACAAGGCAAAACAAACAGGCAGAAAGGGAAATGTGCATAGTGAATCCTAGTTGGCAGTTTCCTTCCCTCCATGTGTAGCAATAACATCTCTTCTCAGGCAAATTCTGCAAACACCCCATCCTGATGATGCCTGGCACTACCCAGGCTCGGCCTGTGCAGTACCCAGTCCCGACAGGTTGCTTGGGGCTAACTGGAAAAAAGAGTTAAAATCCATGTGATGTTTAAAGAATACTCAGTGAAGAATGTGAGTCCCACATGGGCAGAAGTGGATGGGCTGGCGTTGGCTCTTCAGCAAGGACGGGGGTCACGTTCCTCTAGAGTTTGTTCTGCTCACAGTGCCTCTCATAACATGGGGCTGGGGCTGCAATCCTCACTTGGGGAGCCCCTGCAGATGGGGCTGCACTGATCTGTGTCCCTGCAGCAAGTGTGCAGCACAGATCTGAGCAGTTCTCCTGCCTCCTGTGTGGCAGCCTGACATCTCTGCACATGGTGCAGCAAATTGCTAGCCATGACTTCCCCGACTGTGCAACATGCTGCTGCAAACCCTCCTTCCTGCTGCCCAGCTCTGTGGCTGCTTGGCCCCTTCCCTCACACGTGCTCCTCCATCCTCCCGCATGCCTGGCAGCCCCTACAGTGCCCCAGGCTGGGACACTGGCAATCTCTCAGCCTTGTGCAGTACCATGCTAAACAACCGTGGTGTTCCCTTCTTCTCTCAGCCTGCCGGGTGCCCACAGACCCAGATCTCAGCCACACGCCGTCAGGCTCTGGGTTTGGACGGGTGGGTTTATCTGCTGCCCTGGACGCGGGTGCCCATACACTCATCTCTGCACCCTCTCCCTGGTTCTTTCTCTGCCTCAGGGGAAGGGTGGGCCGAGCCGGCGCGAGGGGCTGCGGCAGGGCCTTGGGGAAAGGAGCGGAGCTTCTTCGGGCCGGTGAGATTCCTCACCTCCTAGGGGAGGACAAGCCCCAGGGGTCACACAGCCCGTGGCCCTCAGAGCCCGCACCCCCGTGTGGCAGCGCTCCCTCGCGGGGTCCCCTCATACGGCCACTGCAAGCCCGCCCGATTCCTCAGGCCTGAAGGGCCCTTGATTTGCGTTGCCCTCCCCTCACTCAACTAGGCCAGGCGAAATGCTCCGACCCGGGGGGCGGTCGCCGGCTCCTGACATGGCGGAACCCACCCGCCCTCCGGCTGACGCGGTGCAGGAGGGACGGAGGCCACGCGCGCGTGAGCGCGGCGGAGCCGGCGGCGCGCAGGCGGCGCGCACGCACGCACGCAGCACGCACGCGCCCGCGGGAGGGGAGGAGGGGGGAACGGGACGTCCCGCGCAAGCGCAGAGGCGCGCCCGCCCGTCCGCCGCCGGCGCAGCCGCCCCCGCTCCCGCTCCGCCGCCGCGGCCCCCGCCCCGCCCGCCTCCGCGGCGCCACCGCCGCCTGTCCGCCGCGCGCCCGCCTGCCTGTGCTCGCGGCCGCGCGGGGCTGTCCGCTGCCCGCCGCGCCGGAGCCCGCGGCGCGCCGCCCATGCGAGAACCCGCGGCCCGGGCAGCGCGCAGCGACCCCCGGCTGGGCCAGGCATGTGAAGATGTCAGTGGGCTGTGCATGCCCTGGTGAGTGCCGCGGCGGCGGGCGAGGCGGGGAGACCGCGGTGTGGGGCTGGGGGCTGCTCGTGTGCTTGGGGTCCCTATGGCATTGGTGCTGGCTGTGGAGCTGGGCGTTCGACGTGGGGCGGGGACCCCACTGGTATCAGTGTTGAGGTCTGGCTATGGGGCTGGGTCCTCAAAGCATGGGGACTGGGATCTGGCTATGGGGCTGAGACTCCCACTGTATTGGTGATGGTGTCTGTCTGTGGGGTTGGGTCTCCACGGCATTGGTGCGAAGGGCTGCCTACAGGGCTGAGACCCCATGGCACGAGTGCTGGATCTAGTTATGGTGCCACGGTCCCCATGGCATGGCTGTTGGAAGCCTACAGTGGGGCTGGGGTCTTCATGGCATTGGTGCTGGGGGCTGGCTGTGGGGCTGAGACCCCATGACGTGGGTGCTGGATCTAGTCATAGTGCCAGGATCCCCATAGCATGGTTGCTGGGAGCCAGCTTAGGGGCTGGGGTCTCCATGACGTTGGTACTGGGGTCTTGTTATGGGGCTGAGTCCCTGGGGCATGGCTGCTGGGAGCTGGCTGTGGAGTGGGGGACTCCTTAGTGTGAGTGCTGTGGTTTGACCGTGAAGCTGGGGTCCTCATGGCACTGGAGCTATAGAGCAGGGGTCGACATGGTGTAGAGACTGGAGTCTCAGCACTACGGCATGGTCATTGGGTCCATCCATGGGAATGGGGTTCACATGGTATGGTTGCTCCTGTCCGGCGCTAGGGCTGGAGTTCCCAGGGCATGAGTGCTGAGTTCTCACTATGGGACTGGGACACCGCAGCATGGGTGCTGGGATCCCAATGGTATGGACACTGAATTCTGTTCATGGGGCTGAGACCCATCAGCATGGGGGCTGGAGCCCCACATCGTGGGTTCCAGTGCCAGTCCTGGGACTGTGACCCTGTGGGCAGGGTGCTGCAGGGGTGTTGGGCAGCCATGCAGGTGGCACTGCTAAGGGGTGACCCTGAAGCAGACCCCTGAGGCTGAGTGGGGTGCCTTTGCTGCCCATGTGGATGTGGGGCACAGGGTCCTTAAAGAGGCACAGCCATTCTGCTTGCGGGGGCTGAGTCCCCAGCCATTGTGACCATTGTAGGGTGCCTGTTGGCAAGCTCCTTCTCAATTCTGGCTTCTGTGGTGATGAGTTGGTAAGATCTCAGCACCCAGCAGGGATGCTCACCTGGGTACCTGGAGTCTGGAGCTGTTTGGGGGGCAGCTGGCTCAGCTGCATTGCCTGCTGCTGCGTACAGGGCATTGCTGTGCCAGGTGCAAGGCAGGGTAGGGGTTCTGGAGGGCTAATGCAGACCTCTCCAGCACCAGATCCCAGTGGCGGTGGACGCAGGGAGCCCTGCTCAGGGTCTCTGGGGATGGGGTTTTGTTGTTTCCCTGGGCAGCTGGCACTTGATCTCCCTGCAGGGGGACCGCAGGGACACTCCTCAGCCCAGCTCCTGCGACAGTTTTCTGGTGCCCCAGAGATACCAAGAGAAGACCAGGACCCCCGTGCTGGGGAGCTGTGGTAGGCAGCAGGACACCGTGACAGAACATGGTCCCCATGCATCCCCCAGGGCTGCCTTCAACTGATGGTTTTCAACTGGATCTCCAGGGTGGGGAAGGGGGGGTGCCCCTGCTTGGCAGCCCCCCGCCCCTGCATAGCCTGTGCCTCTCCGCTGTGTTTCCATGAAGGCAGGCAGCCCCTTCCCCCATCCTCCTCCTCCATCTCCCACTGGAAGCTGCCAGAGCGTTGCTTCCTCAAGCAGAAAGTCACGTGAACCTCCCTGCGAGCCAGGCCGAGCAGCCACAGCACCCGCCCCAGCAGGCACCCCATACCCAGGGCTCAAGAGCCGTCCCCGACACCCCCACTCAACCTTGGTGGGGGTCCTGCCTTCACGAGAGCAAAGGCAAAGCAGCATCTAATGGCAGGGCCCTGTCCCGTCCCCTGGGAGCTGGCCCCATGCCACCAGGAATGTCATCGCCATATTGGTGGGCACCCAGGAGGGGGCCTTACTGAATGCGTTGATGGGGGGCCATGGGGTCACTCCACAGCTGGCAGCATCCCTAAGAATGGCTTCCTGTGTCGACATCGTCGTCACCCTTGGCCTCCTGCTCCCCCGTGGCGGGGAGGGCACCCGGGTGCGTGCAACGTGCATGCACACAGTGTGCTTGCACACTTACATGTGCCCCCTGCCTCTCCCCCTGCTCCCCCACTGGGGCTGGGTGGCACATTCAGAGCCTGCGCCCCCCTCCCCCTTTCCCTCCCCGGACTGTTTATCGGAATATAGAAAAAACAAGCTCTGCCGCTGGCCTCCCGCCAGCCAGAAACATTTAATGAGCCGCTCTGCCCAGGCTGCTCTTCGGGGCTGCGTTAACTTGGAGGAGTTTCCTGCCTGGGAGCTGCTGGCGGGGGGGTCTCAGCCACCCCACTTCGAAATTGTGTTCTCCTCCTGGGAGAGGAGTATGCAGCCTTCTATCCCCAGGGATGCATCCTGCCCTGCTGCAGATCCTCTTGAACCCCCACCAGTGATGTTTCCCTGTTACTCGCCCCTCTCTGCAAGAGGTTTGAGGCTTGGAGAGTACTGCTTATCTGGGAACCTGCTGAGGTCCTTGTGGGCAGGATGGTGGGGAGCTGTTGGGGTCAGGGGAGGACTAAGGGGGCTTTAGCCCCCACCCTAGAACTAGAGACATAAGCAGGGAGAGTGTGCCAGGCTCAGAGTGGAGCCAGTGGAGGCCAGGGTGGCAGCCACCCAGTGCTGGTGCCAGTGCTACTGTCCTTCAGGCCCCTGGAGCAGGGCTGGCAGCCTGGCCACTCAGCTCGGCCCTTCACACCAAGCAGGTCTTGGCATGCAGACCCCAGCAGGGTCCTGACACCTGGGAACACTGCTCTTCACCATGTTCCATGCTTTCTTTTAAAATTATTTTTACTATAATAATTTCCCACACACACACCTTAGTGATGGTGTCAGTGCAGAGAGGGGGAGGAGGGGAGTGGATCTGTGCTCTCTCCCTGCAGGGCTCGCTTTGGCTTTACGGCAGGGAAGTGACCTTCCCAGGTCAGCACCTTCCATGGGACCCATTGCAGGGAGGCCGACTGCACCTCTCTGGCAGGAAGGAGGACCTCCTGACCCATGCTCTTCAAGTCCGGGGATGGACATGCCCATCCGGGGGAAAGTCTGTTGCCATTTCCCTCTGTTCTGGCTGGCACCCTGCATCCTCCACCATCACAAGGCCGAGCTGTGCCACGTGCCTCCTGCAACAGTTGTGCTGGGAGAGGGGAGGTAGCCGGGGGTGGGCAGGGTGCGTTGAGCAGCCCTGATGTGCATGAGTTCAAAACACCCCTCCAGGGCTGCCTGGCACCTTGGGATGCACCTGGACATGCTGGAGGGAGAAAGTGGCAGGGTCATGAGGCCTCATCCTGCACTGTGCTCTCGCCCGGGCTGTCTTCATGTTGCTGCTGATGCTTGGACAGAACATGCCATTCACCTCATCACCCTCTGTGCAGCAAAATGCCTGATTGGTAGATGCCACACGCAGCACATCACCTGCCTGTGCCTGGCACACTCCAGCAAAGCCAGGATGGTAGTGTAGCTACCTGGTGCAAGGCAAGGCAGTTCCTTGGGGTTTTGGGCACTGGCTGGACACATGGCAGCACTCCTCAGGCCAGTGCAAGTTCACCCTGCTGCTGGGTCAGCTTCACCTGCAGACATGGGCATGTTGTTAGTGCTGTACCAGCAGGCTGGATGTCTGTGCCAGGCTCTGAGTTTACTCCAGTGATAGTGTCTGCTCAACTCAAAGCTGCTATGAAAAGTGGTCCCTTGGGAAGTGGGTGGGTGCAGGCTAGCAGCATGGGACCCCCGGGGCAGGGAGTGTTTGTGGCTAACAATGCAGCAACCAGGTTGCTACATGCCTCCAGGCAGGGCAGGAGCTGCAGCAGCAAAGGCGTCCCCTCCTGCCCCCTTCATGCTCAGCTCACTCAGTTCATGCAAACCTCTCCTCTGCTGTGGAGCCACACCAGTGCTGCTTGTACACACGAGGTGTGTGTGTACCTTGCACACATGAGGTGCATGTGATGTGCTGAGAGCACACCAGTACTGCATGTGTCCTTGTGCGATGGCTGCCTCTGGCACAGCCTGCAAGAGCCCCCAGCTCCATGCAGGGTAACACAGGTCCCATGGATGTGATGTAGCTGTGCCCCTTCTTTACCTTGAGCCTGGGGAGCAGCGGATGTGGAGGCAGCTGGGCTGGGTGCCCCCTTCCCAGAGCGGCGGTGGGTGCAGGCAGGATGGGGCTGGGTGACCGTTATCGGCCTTGCCTGCAGGCTGGGGCTGTGGTTTCCTGCCAGTGCCAGGGAGGGTGCTGGGGAGCCAGCAAGGCTGCCAGGGGTCTGCTGGGCCCCACCTAGAATAGAGTTGATGGCAGCCATCTGCCTGGGTCCCCCAGACTCTGCCCTGGGTTCTGCTGGACAGTGATGGGGTGACTGCAAGCAGGGCTGATACTGGCAGGATTTGGGGAGGTTTGACACAGTGTGGTCACAGAGGTGCAGGAGCATGGGTTGTGCACCTCTGGCACAGTGATGCCCGTGGGCATCAGGAGGGATGAGAAGCCCTGCCAAGAGCGGTCAGAGCAGCCTCCTGTCACCACTTGCCCCTGTTGCTCCTGGGCAAGTCACTGATTGGGGTGAACGTTAGAGTGGGGTGTAATCTCTCCTCCGGCAGGCATCAGCCCCTGCCTGGCCCTGACTCCACCCTGCCTGTGGGGCAGCAGATAACACCCTGCCTGCACTCGTCCTTGGATGCTTTAACTCAGGGGGCCCTGTGGAGTGCAGCTTCTGTCTCCCTTTGCAGCGTCTTGCTCTGCCACCGGCTCTGTGGCACCCACTGGCAGCCCCTGTGGTCCCTCTGCACCAGGGTGACAGTGCCTGCTCCCCCAGGATGGCCTCATGGTGTGGGGGTGGCAGGCAGGAGCAGCGAGGGTGGTGGATGCGGGGGGGCTGCTTTCAGAAGAAGCAGCAGCCCTAGCCCCCCTCCTACACACCAAGGGGCTGGTGCTGGGAGCGCAGCCAAATTTCTGCAGCATAGCCCCAGGTGGAGCTGCCGCCTGAGCCCATCTGGGACGCTGGCCATGCTGGAGGGACAGTGCTGGGAGAGGGCTGTTGGGCTGGCAGTCCCCCATGGTGGGGGCAGCTCCCACCCCCCGCTGCTCCACAGCACCCACTTTAGCCAACCCCTGCTCTGCCACATGCATTCTCCCAGAGTCATGCCCAGCCCTGGGGACTCCCTGCAAGGACAGGGGTTCTCCTGCCTGCTGCAGGCAGCTGCCTACCCTCCCTCCCCTCCGGGGCAGTTGGTGCAAGCTCTTGCCGGCTTCAGCTCCTGCCTCCCTGCCTGTGAGAGCAGATGGCAGCATGCCACACAGCTTTGCTGGGCATGGGGCAGGCCCAGGCACTCCGACCTGCCTGCACCAACCAGCCTGGGGTGAGCCTGGGGCAGCTGCGGAGAGGGGCAGGCAGGAGCAAGGTGGTGAGAGCTCTCTCCCTGTCAGGGATGGTAGCACTGATGCAACGGTGAAGAGCTGCTGAGGGAACCCAGTGTGGGGCAGGAATGGGAGTGCTGCCTGTGCTTGGGGGTACCAGGCTGCCAGAAATTCCTGTAGAGGGGCGTTTCCCTACCAAGCTTGGGGAGATGCCGTCGTGGTTCTCCCAGCTCAACAACTTATGCCAAATCCTCTGGGCAGCCATGGCATATTGCCTGCTGTCAGCATGTGTGGCAGGAGGCTCGGGCTTGTGACAAGGTACTCTCTGAATCTCAGGCTGACCCAGTGAATGGGGCTGGATGCCCACTCCCAATGGGAGTTGAACCTGGAGCTGCCATCTCCATCCCATGGTGGCTGTGTCCCTGTTTGGCCTAGCTGATGGGGAGGAGGCAGCTACTAACAGGAAGGACATGCATGTTAGCAACAAAAACACGGCAGCAAGAGGAAGCAGAAGCGATGCATTATTGATGGAGCTATTTGATGCTGCTATATTCGGAGAGCTGCTCTGGAGCGCTCGGCAGCACCACGTTGTGGGTGGTGGTGGGGGGTGGGCTCTGCTGCTCTACCTGCTTTCAGTTAACCACATGCAGCCATGGGCCCAGGAAATGTCTCCCATCTTCTACTGGAGGGCTACCAGCATGAGAGACAGTGACATGTGGGTACCAGGAGGGATGTCCAGCCCTATGCTTATCCCTGGGGAGTGGTGGGTGGCAGCTTCTAGCTGTGCAGATCTCTGGGGATGATGGGGGTCGTGCTCTGGCTGGGCCGGCAGAGGGAGAGGAGGGAGAAAGAGCAGCAGGGCAGGAACTGGGGTGCTTTTTCAGCTGGGATGAGAGTCCGAGTCTGTGGGGCTGGATGTTGAGGGCTGTGCCTTGGTTTCCCTTTTAAGCAGCAGTGCTTGTCCCTTAGGGCAGGCCTCCTCAGGGGACAGCAAGCAGATGCAGGATGCTGGGGCTGCACAGCCATGGTGAACATCACCCCCTCCCTGCTGTGGGATCCTAGGCCAGGAAAGGGGCTGTAAAACGAGCCATTCTTGTAATATGAGAGAATCCACCTGGAGCCTCTGGAGGAGCCTTAAAACCCTGCAGCTCTGGCAAGCTGGCCTCTGGCTGCTGCCAAAGGGGCTGGGGCTTGCTGCTGCTGGTGGCCACACGGGCTGAGCTCTTTCAGGACATGAGTTGAGATGTCTCGAGGACAGCACAGAACACTGCAGGGCATTTCTCTGATGCTGGTGCCACAGGGAAACCCCTTGCCAACAGCGTCTGTCAAAGCATGCCTGCAGCCTGTGTCTTCCCCTCAAGATCTGTGGCTGGTTGGGCAGTGCTGCAGCTGACCCATCATGCGAGAGCCAGGCATGATGTGAGGCCATACACCTAGTATGGACCTTGTGCACTTCAGGGTTCTGCACCCTGCTGCAATCTTTCTCCACTTCCTCTTGTTTTGGAGTGGATGGGCACAGATGCATGCACTTGGTTGCTGTTCATGCAGTGCTTGCATACTCAGGTCCTCTTCTCTGTCTCCTGTGGGATGCTCAAGATGTGACCCTGTAACTTCCCACCCTGACCTGGTAGCCAGCTTCTCCCCCAGCTCTGGACTTTACTCCTGCCTCTGTCTGGAAGCAGTTCTGGTTGTGAAGGGTTAATCCTAGGAGCCCCCAGGATCTGCAGCCTGGCCTGCGTGACTCACTGTTGAGTTTCGAGCCTCCCCCAAGCATCTCCTGGAGAGAGATGGTGCCATGCCTTCTCCAGCCAAAAAAGGGAGCCCCTCCTGCCCCACTTGATCCAGGCATGCATAACTTTAGCTGGGAGAGAAGCATATTAATGTTTGAAAGGTGGGCTCTGGTGGGGGAATAACTGTTGCCTTCCTGAAAGTGGGTCTCAGGGAGGCGTGCTGTGTGGCACTACTGCAGACTGTGTGCACACAACAGTACCCTGATCTTGCCACTGTTTGGACAAGTCCAGGAGGTGTGGAAATCGCAGGTCAGGCTGTCCCAGTGTGCAGACTGTGCTGCTTGCAGAGCTAGCAGATTTTTATTACTATTTTTCATGTGAGCATGTGTCCGTGTCCCTCCTCCATGCCTGCGCCTACTGGGGCCCCAACCTGGTGTCAGTGCAAGTTATGCCCTGCCTCTGCTTCCCTGCTCACCTGGGATCACTCATGTGCACTCTAGGGACATATTGAGCCCCAGCCACAGGGATCAGAGAGACCCAGGCATCCCCCGGCTGCCCTGCTACACACCAGGCTCTTCCTAGCTGCCTGTCGGATGCATCCCTGTGCTCACTCCTGCTCTCAAGCTGCAACCAGTTCCCTGGCTCAGACCTGCACTGGGTGTTGGAGCAGGGCTGGGCTTTGGGGAGCCCAGGCAGGCATGGGGCCCTTGCTAGGGGAGACTGGAGGCTGGGATGTGGGGAATGCAGTGCCCTATCACAAAAATCTGGGGAGCTAGAATGGCTCCCCGCTTCTCCCACGCTGCAGGCACAAGCACATCGTGAGGAAGGGACTCCCCCCACCACTGTCGCCGCCACAGACACTTCCCAGCTGCATCCCAGCCCTTCTGCTCTCCATCCAGCATCTATTTAATTATTAACTCGGCTATAACCATAAACAGCTGGGGCTGCTGCAGCCACGTGGACCAGTCCAGTGCTGTCGTCAGAGCCGAGCGGGGACACGTGAGCAGTCCCGGAGGGCTGCTGAGCCCCAGGATAAATTGCTCAAGGCATGTTTGCTGTGGATGCACCGGGCTATGGAGCACAAGGGACTGGTGGGGGGTCCTCTCCTGTTCCCCTGGCCATGGCATTGGTACTGGGAGTCGCTGATATAGGGGCAAAATGCCTCTTTTTTGCAGTGTTCTGCAGTAACGGTGCAGTATTGAGCACTGGTGGCTGGCAGTACCTTGTGCATCCTTGAGCCCAGGAACAGGGTTCTGGCAGGCTGTATTTAATGGCCTGTCTTGACTAGGATGGCACAGCCAGCCAGTGGCTGTCACTGGCATTATGGGCAGTGTGGTTTATTGACCAGTGGATGACAGCCTGCCGCAGCCTCACCTCACCTGGTGCCACGCAGATGTGGGCTGGCAGAGGGGTAGGCAGTGATGGGGCAGCATGTCAGGGGACTTGCAGCATCCCCTTTGCCCAGTACCTGTGGGATTGGTGCCAGTGAGTTTTTCTCTTTACCTGGGTTTTACAAAGAGTTTTGCTCTGTTTGTCCATGTGCCTCTAGAACGTGGTGCTCCCTGCAGGCTAGTCTTCAGGGGGAAGGGGAAATTAGGCACGATAGCATGATGGGGACCAGCATGGGGATGGAGCCTTTCTTGGCCCAGGGGCACAGGGAACAGGAGTGGCGGGGGGGGGGAATGCTGCCGTCTTCTGTGTGTCTTCCTGTGGTGCTGGTCCCAGCTGGCAGCACATGTGGTTGGGTAGCAGAGGGCTGCCCACATCTCTCAGGTGCAGGGATTTGGGGGTGTGTGGGCATGGAGGAGATGACACCTTCAAAACCTTGTTGCTGATGTTTTGGGCTCGTCATTGTTGGGGAGAACGAGTGTGGCTTGTACCCATGTTACCCCACCGCTGCTGCTTTGGGGAGGGGATGAGGTGTGGGCCTGTTCGTGTGAGCGAGGGGGTGTGGGAAGGTGTGCATGCCCCAGGCGTGGGTGCACACCCAGCCGGGGGTGTGCCAGGAGGCGTCTGGGGAGACGTGCAAGAGCATGCCGGCCTGTGAGCATGCACAGCAGCCTGCGTGTGCAGGGAGAGATGCACCAGAGTCTGTGAGTGTGTGCCTGTCACAGCCCCGTGAGCCCCGCCAGGCTCTCCCACCCGCACACAGGGGCTGTTGGGGCTCGGGGGGTCCTGGCTCGTGTCCCTGTTGCCCATAGGTGCTGCAGCCGTGCTGGGAGCAGAGGTATTTTGCCCAATTTGCCAGGGCAGGGAGCAGGAGTTTGCAAGGATAGGTATGGGGCAAGGAGAGAATGGGAAAAAAAGGTTTTGTTTTTGGTTTTGTTTTTTTTTTTTTTTTCAGTGGGGGAAAAAGAAATCTACATTTTTGTGTATTCTTTTACTAAAATGTATCTTTTTGTTAATACTACTAATTGGAAGATGTAGTTTTATCAGGGAAAGGAGACCTTTTGGGTCTGGTGGCAGTTGCAAGGCAGCACATTTCGTTTTTAATTCTCCTTCCCAAACGAAACGGTTGTGGTTCTTTTCCTTACCAGAAACTGAGGGAAAGGGAACCAAGTTTCAGAAAGAAAAATCCTAAAAAACTTCAAAGAAAAACCCAAACCAAACTACGAAAAAAGTCTGGTTTTATTGAAACTTTCGCAGGGGCAGCAAACCCACACCGGGCTGTTGCAGAGGTCCTCAGAGGGATCTGCCTTGTGCATCCCGGGGAGCGCTGGGCGGGGGTGGGGGGCAGCTCTCGGGGCTCCCCTTTTCGGACGTCACGGCCCGTCCCTAGGCGCCCCCCAGCACCCAACCCTCCGCCAGGAGCGAGGGGCCGGGGTGGTGAGGGTGGGGGAGGGGTGTCGGTGTGCAGAAGGGGTGTCGGGAGGGGGCGGGGGGTGTCGGTGTTGGGGGTAGCGGTCTCCGCCGCCGCCGCAGCCATTGTGGTCCCGGCCGCGGCGCAGACAAAGGAAGCGCCCCCGCCCCGCCCCGCGCCCCGCCCGCCCCGCCCCCGCGGCGGCCCCGCGCCCGCCCGCCCGCCGCCCGTGCTGCCGCCGGACCCCCGCCCGCCGCCGCCGCCGCCGTGAGTCACCCCGCCCCCCCTCACACACCCACACCCCCCGCGGAAGTTTCCCGGTCCCGGCCTGTCGTGTGTCCCGTCGTCCCCCACCCTTCCACCGATCCCCTCCCGGTGGCCGAGGGGAGGGCCGGGGTCCCGTCCGCGCCGCCCCCACGCCTGCGAAGTTGTGCGCGGCCGCACGGCGCCGCCGCTCCCCGCCCGGCTCCCCGTGCAGCCCGGGATCCCCAAGGTAGCCCCCCGCCTGCTCCCTCCGCTTCCGCCCGCCCCTTCTCTCCCCGCTCAGCTCCATCGTTGTCCCCAGCTCCCCTCTATATCCCCCCTTCCTCTCCTTTCCCCCAGCTCACCCCTGCCTCCCTGGCCCCCCAGTTGGTTCCCTCCCCACCGGCTCCTCTGCCTGTTGCCCCCCTCCCTGCTTATCCCCCGGGCTCCCCTCTCCAGGCCCTCGGTCGTGGCTTTCAGAGAGTCACCCCCAGCCCCGGGAGGTGCTGCCGGCAGCCCCCGTGCCCCGCCGTGCCCTGCTTCATCCCAGCCCGCAGCTCCCTTTGTTCTTCCCCCCCCCGGCTTCTTCCCCTGCCCGAGCCCCCTGACAGCTGCCCCGCGCCCTCTCGGTCCCCCTGCCCGTGCTGTCACAGGGGCTGCCGGGCTGGTGACCGGCTCAGGGGGCTGCATACCCCCCTCCCCACTGCCTGCTGCAACTTAAGCCTCACCCGCGGTTTGGAGGGTCCCACCAGCCTCCCATGGATGCCTGGAAGGGAATACAAAGTCTAGGGGGTGCTAATCCCTGGGGAATCATGCACATTTTTGCAGGAGCTGCCCCTGCTGCAGGGGGCTGATCCTCCCCAGCAGACAAAGCACTGGCTTGGCCCTGGGGCAGCTGGAGGGGCTGGGGGTGGTTGCAGCATCCTTGGGACCAGGGGAGACTCAGCACTGCAGCTCCAGCTCTTGCAAAGGATGTCTTATCCACGGGAGTGTTCCCCTGGAAAGCACACTGTGGTGAGCTGCCCTGATCTTGGGTGGAAGGCCAGGCTCTGACTTCCATCGGTCCTGACAGCCTGCCTGCCCTGGGGTGGGTGATAAGATAAGCACCCTGCTTGGGCAGCTCCTGGTCCCCTTGGTGCAACCCTGGCTGGCAGGGGCCAGATGCCATGGCAAGAGCCTGGGGCACAGCCACCAGTTTCTGCTAAGGCTGGTGCCACAGCAAGAGCCCAAATGAGAGGTGGTGGCTGGTCACTGGGTGAGGTGCAAGCCAAGGGCTCAGAGACTGGGGAGTTCTATGGGGAATAATCTTCCAGGGCATGGAGCAGTGCACCCACCCTACGTTGCAACCCCCCAGCTGCTGCCTTCTCACCAGGAAGGTCTGAGCTGGCTCATGGGTGCCCAGTGGATCAGGCAGGCATGGGAGCAAACAGACTTTCTTAGGATCTTCCCAGTTTGTTCTCCCTGTGCTTTTGATAGCACCTTGTCTTGGCAGATTTGCAGTAAGTAGCTCCTCCAGTGCTGGTCAGGTACTGGCTTTTACCACTTCAGTTGTAAGTATGGACAAATTTGGATGTCCTTAGTGCTTATTTAAAGCCTCAGGTTTTTGAGCAGTCTTCTTGTGGGAAAATTGGGGTTTTCACTGAAGAACTGAATGTGGTCTTTGGCCTCCTGATTTTGCTGAAATCCCAGGTCCATGGTCTGAGCATGCCTTAGGGACTGGGGAAGATAAGTGCCAAGCAAAATGATGTGTGGGTTGTGTTGATTCAAAAAAGCAAAGAAAAGTTTTGATTAAAGGCAAAACAGGCTGGTGGTGGAGGGTTTGGTGATACAGGTTTTTTTCTGTCATTCACTGGGGACTTTGCCCATAGCAGGTCACAGTTCATGTAAAATAAGAAAAGGCCAGCAGAACGCCACAGAAGTTCATTTGTGAGCAAAAGTGCCCCAGGCTGGGGACCTAGAGCCTCATTCTCAGAGAACAGTGAGAACTGGCAGCCTCCCCTTGAGATGCAGAAGAGGGCAAGGTGGACCAACCCAGCCCCAAGGGCCCTTCCCTGTCCTGTGGCTGGCAGGACATCAGGTTGTTCCTGACTGGTCTTTTTCAGCATGCCAGCCTTCTGCATGCTTGCAGCTTTGCATTGGTCTGAATTTGAGGTCTGTGTGGAAAATAAGACCCCCCACGTCCTGTGCACTGCACTGGCAGGGTGGCCTCAATGCTTCTGGCCCTCTCCCTTGGAAACCTCCCATCCCAGGCTCAGGGTGCTCCCACTGTTGTTTGTGGGTTGCAGTGCTTGCCCTGCTGAGGTTTGTTGCCCCACCGGTTGCTGTCGTTTCATGTGGGGTTGGTGTTACAGCCAGGAATGCCCAGCTGGGAGGGTTTCCCCGGGGCTGTGCTGCGGTGTTCGAGATGGGTTCTACAGCGCTGGGCTGCTGGGGCTGGGAGCTCAGGCTGGATTCCTCATGCCTTGGGAGCACCAAGCAGGTGTGCTCAGCCGTACTCTGTCCCTTTGCTCTCTGGGGTTCTGGCCTCATCCTGTCTTGATTGTCCAAAGCTCTGAAGTCTGCAGCAGCACATGCTGCCAGTGCAGCGGCACAATATGAGTCCAGCAACTGCAAGCATTTGCTCTGTCCCCAACACTGCCAGCAGCCTGCCCTGTCCTTCACTCAGTTGCTCTCTCATCGCCTCTTAAACCAAGTCCTAAAGAGAGAGAAGTTCAGCCTGAGTGGCAGGGGCAGAAACTTGCCCTGACAGCTCAAAGAACCGATTGAGGTATTATGCAAGCTGCAGTGAGCAAGTTCCCACCATGCTCACACTGTCCCTACTCTCCATGGGCATCCATGAGTGGTCTGGACCTCGAGGTGAGCATTGCACCCCGTAGTGGAGGTTTGCCCCCGAGCACACGCTGCTGCAGCACAGCCAGCTGGAAGGCGCCAGCTCCCACCACATCCTCGCAGCGGGAATTATCCAGCTTTTTTTCCCCCCGGAGCGGGCGGCTGGCTGGCTGCCAGGGATGCGGGGCTCCACCTAGGACACAACATGGAGTGAGGCGGCTGTCGGCGGGGCCGGTGTCTCCAGAGACTACCCGTCCCAGCGTGCAGCACTCGGCGCCATTGGCAGCTGCAGGGAACGAGGTGGAGTGTTGCATCCCGGGATCGAGCATCTCCATGTGCCACGTGGGGACTGACAGCCTCCTGTGCTCCGAGGCAGCAGTGCTTCGGTGTCCAGCAGGTCAAGGGGATCAGCCCAGGGATCCCCCTTTGCAGCCAGAAGGACAGACCTCAGCCCTTCGCCAGCACTTCTCTGCCCTGTGGCTCTTGGCTGGCTTCAATCCTCACAGATGGATCCTGTCCCTGCGGAGGGCTGCCCCAACCAGCATCCCCACGGCACAGAGCCGGCCTGTGTGGTTTTGCTCTACCATGTGCATGGTGGGCAAGGAGCCGGAGCAGGAGCAGAGATGCTGGCTGCAGGGCCATTGCCGTGGTGGGCTGTGGCTGTGAATTTTTCCTTGCTGCTTCAGAGCCTGAAATACTTTTTTGTATTAAAAAATCCCAGTTTATTGGGAAGCTTTTCTCACAGGATGCTGACGTGGGTTCATTTTCTAGTCCCACAGTTCTCACATCACGCAGCTGGGGAGATTGCTGATGGTGCCGCGGGAGGGCTGGGAGCCCAGTCACCACAGGAGCCCTGCAGGGTGGCAGGGCCCCGGGGGTAGGTTTGGGCAAGTTAGAAAGTGGCCAAAAATGCAAAAGGTTCATTCCTGAGGCTGAAACCGGCAGTGGTTGATTATGGATCATCTTTGAGACAGTGAGCCGAAAGGAGTAATTAGGGACAGTGGGATATTTCCCCGAGAGTCGCAGGAAATGACTGCCTCGTGGTAAGTTGATAGTAGTGGAGCTGAAACTGGGTTATCTGTGGGATTGCATCTGGGGCTTGCAGCCTTGGACGTGATTCAATTTTCAGGCTGTTTTGCAATTGGCAGGGTGTGCTCTTCTCCCGTTTTCCCTCCTGGAGAAATCCCCATGTCTGAATCATGCAAGGGCCTGAATGGGAAAGGAGAGACTCCTGCCATCCCTAGAGTTACTGTAGGGCAGTGAAGTCCTCCAAATCCCCACTGGGTGCCTAGCTCCACGGGATGCCTTCTCAGCAGACCCTGAGCTCCAGCAAAGTGGAGGCTGCAGGACTGCCCAGAGCCTCAGCCTTCAAATCCATGTCCTGGCCTGGGCAGGTTTTTGGATACCAACGTTTTGTACCCTGCATCAAGTTTTTTACTTTGTAATAATTAACTGCAACTAATTTTTACTTCTCTGGCTGTCCCTCTGAATTTATAAGAGAGGAGCACCTGCTGGTCCAGGGTACTTCGTGTGCTGCAGCAGGAGGCTTTTGCACTAATATTGCAGGATGCAACCTGGAGCTGTGGCACATGTTCTTCTCTGTTGCTTGCACACAGGGGACACCACGCTCAGCCACGTGGTGTGAGCAGGGAGGTACTTGGTGGTCAGTATAAGCTCTGTGGCTGGCTTCGAAGTGTGGCTTGAGAAAAGAGAGAGGGTAATCCCTGCATGAAGCCGGGCAGGCAGTGCTGCAAGTTTTGCCTCTGTGCAGGACAGGGCTGCACAGTGTGTTATCCAGATTCTGACTCTGGGTGCCACTAGATCCATGGCATCATGCCATCATCTCCTCCAGGAGCAATATCCCCTTTTCTTTGGACAGCTCAGCTTCCTGGGAGCTTCAACTGGGTCAGTTCTGAATTTTCAAAGCAGATGGGGTTGCTGGAAGTTGAGATTGTTTCTGTGTATGTCATGTGCTGTGCTTCGGTGTGCGCTCCCTGGGTCCTATCAGTTTAATAACATCAGGGTTTGCAACTGGCAAAGAAGAGGAGAAAGAAGTGAAGGCAGGTTTGTGGGAGAAGACCCTGGACTCTGCTCCATGTGCTACTACCCGACCCAGTTCCTCTGAATACTTCTCTGTTTGCCTCTCAGTCCTGCCAGTTTCCCCGACACCAGGCACTGTCACCGGGCAAAGCCACGTGAATTACTTGAGACGCTGCCCTGTGCCCAGCTCCAGATACCACTCTCCTGGATAGCATCCTCCTGGCAGCCCTGCCAGCTGGGTGGGCTGGGAAGATGGGTCTCCTGCTGTTGTCAGGTTCTCACACCCCACGGAGGCAGCCCTGCAAAACAATATCGCTATTTACACTTTAAAGCCTCGTTAGGCAGCCAGGAAGCAGCAGGCAAGGTGCATGCCGGGAAGCATGACAGCCCTGAGCAAAGGCTAGCCCTCTTCTCCTTCTCCAGCAGCTACCAGGCTGCTGGGAGGAGCAGGATGCTCCCTGGCTGAGCTGTAACCCTGTAGTCTCTTTCAAGCCCTGTTTCCTTATTTATTTTTATCATATTTTTGGCCTCTGAAGTCCCTGTGACCTTGCTATTTGCAGAGAAAGCACCCTGGCTGCCTGTCCAGTGCAGCTTCTCTCTGGGACAAGGAGCACTGATTCGTGCTGGTGGCCACAGGTGTAGGAGCAAGATGCTGGTGCTGCTCAGCCTTTGTCCTCAGCAGCGCTTTGCAAGACTGAATGAGGGGAGTGCAAGCAGGGACTTTTGTCCCTGCCAGACACCAGGGAACAGCCTGCATATCTCCTGAGCAGTGCTGGTCTCAGATCACGGTGCCATGCCATCTTCTGGCATTGCTGGCTCCTCAAGGTGCCCACCATGCTCTTGGGAAACTTGGTGTTCCTCAGCCCTGAAGGCTTGGTTTCAGTTTTAACTGTGCCTACTCCATCAAAGCCACTGGGCAGTACACCAGAACAGCTTGCCTCATGGGGCTGGCAGCTCATAGGGAAGGAGGAAGAGAAGGCAGGTGGAAGGTTGGGCAGCACCCATTTTCCCTTCCCTGGGCTGCCTGCATGCCTGGAGCTGGTTCCTTGCCCAAGATCTTGTGGCAGCTCCATGCAGCACTGGCCAGCTCTGTTCAGGCCCTGGCCAGGCATCTGTCCTCAGCAGAGGATGCTGAGCCAGGACATCCCTCTGGGGGGTTCCCTTCTCCCATGCTTCCATGCCAAGAAGGAGCCATGGGGCCATCCGCCTGGCCACAGGCACCATGCAGGTTGTCCAGACCTGCCTGGGCCAGTAGCTCATCAGCTGCAGTGTCAGCTTGATTTCTTTCCTCTTGCCAACCATACATGCGTTTGCAGTGCTGGAAAAGCACCCAGGGATGTCCATGGGAAGCCTCTTTTGTCAGCTTGGAGCCCACTGGGGCATCTCATGCTTGATTGAGAACTGCCATCCCTGTTTGCACCAGGCCGGCCCAGATCCTCTATGCTCAAAGCAGGAGGTAGAGCAGAGGCATGACTGGGGCCAAGTGCTGCACTTGGCTTAGAAAGGGCCTGCAGTTCTGGGTCACTGCATCTGCCAGGACAAGGCTTGAGGGAGCGGGGGCAGTGTGAAAAGAAGAGGCAATGACAGAGGAATCTCCTGAATGGGGCAGTATGACCCTTGTGTGGGTAAAAGTTGATGTTGCTGCTCCTGCTATAAAGTGTTATTTTGTGTAATGTGTGTGATGTGAGTGTCTGCAGTGAATGTAGAATTTCGACAGCTTGTATCAGATCCTAAGGCTTTTGTTAGCATTGCTTGAAACCACTGAATCCAGTAATGTATTTTACATTGCATTAAAAATAATACTTGGTCAGAATGCAGGTATTGCTGAGGTCATATAACAGATTCCTCTCCACTCCTGTAGATCCTTAGATAGACTGAGGGAATCCCCAAAACAGGGCATGTCCATATGAACCTGCTTGGGAAGGCCTGGGATGGAAGTGGCTGCTTGGGTTGGAGGAGTGAACTGACTCATTTGCTGGTCCA
The DNA here is from genome assembly GCF_027791375.1 of Indicator indicator. Taxonomy (NCBI): domain Eukaryota; kingdom Metazoa; phylum Chordata; class Aves; order Piciformes; family Indicatoridae; genus Indicator; species Indicator indicator. Next base: position 12,286,988 of record NC_072016.1, on the reverse strand, counting down.
CCTCGGGGGAGCAGGGGCCTAGGGAACAGCACAAGACAGAGTGATGTGTCCCCGTGGTCTCACCACCCCAGGAGACCTTCTTACATCACAAGAAACAAGATGTGGATCCACAATAGCAAGAAACCTGGGGGGCTTTTTCTGCCCATCTCTCATCAGTGAATAAAAACAAAGCATGGGAGGATAAGACCTGATGGGTCTGATTTTTTTTCTTTTTTTTTTTTTTTTACTACTCCCTGAGGACATGGTGACTGGAAACCAGCAGTTCAGCTCCCCATCTCCAGCCACTGCTGTCTCTGCCTAATGAATCAGTTTGTTTTCAATAGAAGACACGTGTTTTTGGGAAGTTTCCTATGCATCAGCCTTCACTTCAACGTCATGTCATTTAACAGCAGTGTGGAGGAAATGGAAATGCTGTGTTTCTAGAGCAATTCCGGTTGAATTATGATTTCCATTAGGCACAAGTTGACAGTGATTAAAGCAGAAAGCAAAAATTCCCTCACACCAGCACTAACCTCCCTATTAAAAATTTTTTTATCTATGAAAACGTTAGGTAAGAGCAAGGGGCTGACATTGTTAGCAGCTGTATGAGAAATTGTGCCATGCCCCACTTATCCTCGCTGCAGGCAGGCAGGATTGAGGAGCAGGGAGCAGCCAGGCTGGCTCCAGCCCCACAGGACTGTTGCATCCCGGTGGGTGCTGGGGAGAAGCTGGGTTTGGTTGCCACGGGGAAACAGTGAAAGGCACTGGGGCCCCAAGAAGACAAGAAACAAAGAGTGAGACAGATTTCCCCTGTTGCAAGCTGGATTTAACGCCAGGGGGGGTGACTTCCTCTATTTTTGACCAGCCTGTGCTTGCTCAGCTGCATGTGCGAGCCCTGCAACTGTGGGCTCCCAAGTGGCCTGGCACTGGTCGTGATGCCCTGGTTATTTGGGCTCCTCTGTTGGCTAACATGCTCAACATGAGTCGGGCATCTTGGGTCCCAGTACTGGTGGCACCACTTCCCTCAACGCTGATGCTTATTTGCTCCATTCCTGCATCCATCACAGCCAAGTGGCTGCTCCAATCCTGTCCCTGCACCCTTCCCAGCAGCCTGGCTGTGTGGGGATGTCCAGATGGGCAGTAGTGTGCCCGTCACCTCCCAGATGATTCTCTCCACCACTGGACTTGCTTTTTGCAGCACTGGGCAGCAATCCTTGGCAGCTTGCGGGCATCGGGAATTGTGAAGCCTTGGGCTGCATGCAGGCGGGCAGCTGACGGGGATCCCACCTTGGCCCTGGATGCAGCCAGCAATCTGGTGCAGCCAGCTCCTGGCCTGCAGGGAGACGTGCCCATGCACGGTGGGGCCGGCTGAGCCGGTGGAGCCAGAGCCGGCTGGCAGCCTGCCTGCCGCTGCACCCCATCCAGGTCAGCCTGTCTGCCTGGCTACCTGCTGGGGAGAGCCGCGTGCCTCGGCAGCACCTGGGCGCAGCCTGCCAGCTCTTGCCCGCGGCGGGGTGGGGCAGGTCTCCTGTGGGGCTCAGGGAGGGATGCTGGCAGCCACCGCTCCCAGGAACCTGCCCTGGTGGTGGGAGGGGGCCGGGAAGTGTGGGAGTCCCTCGCTGCCCCTTGGGAGCTCAGATGGGTTGGGCCATGCTGGCATGGCTGGATCTGGCAGGCACCCCTGTGTCTGACTGATGGGCCCGAGCAGGGTCCCCAGGTTGTTCAGGGATGGGTGGTGGCTTGCACACGTGGCACACTCAGTCGCACACCCAAGCGTAGCCCTCTGTGGGCTCTGGTTCTTCACTCTGGACAGCAAGGCGTTGGGGTGGTTTGGTCAGGGCCGGGGGCTGGTGTGTGAGATCTGTCTGTTTGCCTGGAGCCGGGTGGCCGCGGGCCTGCCTAAGCAGCAGATGGTGGCTGCCTGGGGACCCGCCGTCCGTCCCTCCGGGTGATTATTCACCCGTCACCATGACGATGGAAAGGTCAGCAAAAAGATCCCCTGTGATTCCCGGGTCAGGTCGGTGGGATTAGGAGTGGTGCAGGAGGGAGGGTGAGAGGGAGGATAGGGCCTCCCAGCCCCCATGCCCCTCCCCAGCTCACCAGCTGAACTGTTCCCCTCAGGCACTGTCCCCAGAGCCCAGCCATCTGAGAACTGACAAACTCTTAAGCACCAGTGGGAAATCCCTGAGGTGAATCCAAGCCCCTCTCACTGCAGATCCTGAGATCTCGTCCCTGACCCTGTGGGTCACATCCTGCACAGTGGAGGCCTGGAGCTGTGTGTGGGGTGAAGGAGCTGAGCTGGCATCAAGGGGGAGCAGAGGAAGGATGGGGCTGTGTTGATGGGGGCTTGGCTGGTCCTGCATCTTTCCTCTTTCTCCTCCGTGCAGCAGTGTGCCTCTTCTTGCTGGCTGACCCTCTCTCCTCTCTCTCTCCAGGCTGTTCCTCTAAGTCATTCAAGCTGTACTCGCCAAAGGAGCCCCCGAACGGCAACGCCTTCCCCCCTTTCCACCCAGGCACCATGCTGGATCGAGATGTGGGGTAAGCTGGAGCCCAGGGAGGGGGCTGCAAAGTTGGGGGTACTTTGCATCCTACACTCTGGTGTCTTTCTCTCGTGCTCCCCAGCAGCATGTGGAGTTGAGTTAGTACAAGGGGAGAGTGGGAATCGGAGCAGGAATAGGTAGGACTGGGTGGGAAAAGGGTGATATACAAGACAGAGGAAGCCCTTAGGTCCCCAAGCTTCATGGGGCCCAGCCAGGCCACTGGGGTGATCCAGGACAGGGAGTTATCCCAGCTCCTTCTGCAACTGCCCCTTCTCCTACCTCCATCCTGCCAGGCACCAGCCTCAGCTGCAGAGAAGCTCAGCATATGTCCAGAGAGGCACGGGTCAGGTCCTAGGTGCGGTGAAGCAGCCTCTGGTGTGAAACAGAGCCCAGTTTAAGTGGTGCAGGTCACCTCACAACTTTATCAGCCATTGGCAGCCAGGGTGCAGCCCACACTGTAGGTGGGGTCCTGCCAACTGCTGCTGGAGGCAGGGAAGGGGGAGCTGTGGTGAATAGAGAGAGAACCCCAGCAGTGCTGACCTTCCGGCATTTCTTTCCCTCTCCAGACCTACTCCGATGTACCCACCAACATACCTGGAGCCTGGAATCGGGTAAGCACAGGGGGCTGGCAGGGGCTTTGCTGAGAGGGGACCTCATGCCCATGGTGGGGGTGCCTCAGCAGTACATTGCTGTCTGGTGTTTAGGAGGGACTGCTTAGACTCTGTCTAGCCTTGGAGGGGGTGATGTGTCCCCTTGCCACAGGCTTGGGGCTCCTCCCCACCCCATGGCTGCCTCCCCCTCTGACTGCTTGCTCTGCTCCTTGGGCAGGAGGCACACGCCGTATGGGAACCAGACTGACTACAGGATATTTGAGCTCAACAAGCGACTGCAGAACTGGACAGAGGTGGGGAGCTGGAGGAGAGTGGGGAGGCCAGGGGTGGGAGGATGCTCCAGGGGGTGTGTTTTGGCAATGGGGTCGTCTGCACTGCCTGCTTTCATGAGCTGCCTTGACTCTAGGAGGAGTTCCTTTTGCAGCAGGATCCTGCCCTGCAGTATGGGTCCCAAAGTGCCTTGTGTGTGGGACAGGGCTCATCATACCTGTCTCCACACACTCAACTGGGAGAGTAGACCTCCATGGGCTGCATGTGGCTGCTATGCCTGGCTGCCAGTGGCTGGCTGGCTAGCTCCCCTCCCCATAATCTGGATCTGTCTCCTGTCCCCAGGAATGTGACAATCTGTGGTGGGACGCCTTCACCACGGAGTTCTTTGAGGATGATGCCATGTTAACAATCACTTTCTGCTTGGAGGATGGACCAAAGAGATACAGTGAGTAGCAGCTTGAGCCCTTCTTCCCCAGGACATTGCCTCTCTGGCAGGAGGTGTGGCAGTTGTGCTGCAGGGGTGGGATGAGGGCAGGGTTTTGGAGCTGCTCAGCCTGCTCCAGCTGGTAGTGATTGTGGCCCCCCTCCCTGTGCAGCACCAAGGCACGTTGGGTGAGCCAGGTTTACAGACCTTGTCTTCCTTCTTCTGCCGCTGCAGCTATCGGCCGGACTCTGATTCCCCGTTACTTCCGCAGCATCTTTGAAGGGGGTGCTACAGAGCTCTACTATGTGCTCAAGCACCCCAAGGAGTCCTTCCACAACAACTTTGTCTCACTGGACTGCGACCAGTGCACCATGGTCACCCAGCACGGCAAGCCCATGTTCACCCAGGTACTGATGCCACCTGCAGCTTCTCCTGCCCCTCACGCCTTGGTCCGATGTGCCCTTTTGGCAGCTGCAGCCCCAAGGAGAGAGGGACACTGATTTCTGCATCCTGTTGAGTGTCATTCTACAATTCCACGTCTCAGCCAGCCCTGCAGCATCCCCCTTTTTGTGGAGATCCCATGACAGTTGTGGGTTTGGCTTGTGCCAAGTCTCATAGCAAGCAGAGGCAAGCTGCCGGGAGGGTGTCCTGGTGTTCACCAGTGGGTTCCCAGGGGATCTGGGCTGGGAGAAGTGGGAGCAGCAAATGCCTGACCCCAGTTGCTACTCCCTGCTGACCCGTGCTCCCTGCCCAGGTGTGTGTGGAGGGGCGGCTGTACCTGGAGTTCATGTTTGATGACATGATGAGGATAAAGACCTGGCACTTCAGCATCCGCCAGCATCGAGAGCTCATCCCCCGCAGCATCCTTGCCATGCATGTGAGTACCGCTCCAGGAACTCCCCCTGTGGCATAAGTGGCACAGGGATGCTGAGCCCCTCTCCCTGCTGTGCAGGATATGGGGGGACCTCAGCCCTGTTGCCCTATCACAAGTTGGGACATGGGAGGACTGTCTTCAGCCCATATGTGGCTGAGCTGCCTGTACCTCTTGCTCCTAGGCACAGGACCCCCAGATGCTGGACCAGTTATCCAAGAACATCACCCGCTGTGGGCTCTCAAACTCCACACTCAACTACCTCCGAGTAAGCATGCAGGGAGAGAAGGGAACATGGCTCTGATTACAGAGGGGGAACTTGGGTGGCCACATCTTGTGCTCTTAGCTTCCTGGTATCTGGCTGCTGTGGGGTGTGGAGAGACATCCTTGTACTCAGCTCTGGTGAGGCCACACCTCGAGTATTGTGTCCGGTTTTGGGCCCCTCAATACAAGGGAGATGTGGAGGTGCTGGAGCAAGTGCAGAGGAGGGCAAAGAAGCTGGGGAAGGGCCTGGAGAATAAATTGTATGAGGAGCAACTGAGGGAGCTGGGGCTGTTTAGTTTGGAAAAGAGGAGGCTGAAGGGAGACCTCATTGCTCTCTACAGTTGCCTGAAAGGACATTGTAGAGAAGCTGGTGCTGGTCTCTTCTCACAGGTAATTAGTGATAGAACAAGAGGGAATGGCCTCAAGCTTTGACTGGGTAGGTTTAGACTGGACATTAGGAAGAAAATTTTCTCAGCAAGAGTGGTCAGGCATTGGAATGTGCTGCCCAGGAGGTGGCTGAGTCGCTGACCCTGAATGTGTTTAAAGGTCACTTGGATGTGGTGCTAGGGGATATGGTTTAGGGGTGACCCTTGTACAGTAGGGTTCTCGGTGGGACTTGGTGATCCTGAAGGTCTCTTCCAACCTGAATGTTTCTGTGATTCTGAGACAGCTAAGGCAGTCTCTGCAAGAAGAAGCTCGCAGACAGGCTGTAGAGAGCCATGTTGGTATTCTGGAACCTACAGGCTCCTGGTGGTGGCTGGGTTTGGTGCAACACAGATGGCTGCGCAACAGAGGGGCTTGGAGCATCACAATCTAACTCCATGTCTGTCTCCTCCCTGCAGCTCTGTGTAATCCTAGAACCAATGCAGGAGCTCATGTCACGGCACAAGACCTACAGCCTCAGTCCCCGGGACTGCCTCAAGACCTGCCTCTTCCAGAAGTGGCAACGGATGGTTGCTCCACCTGGTGAGTCTCATGCCAACTGCTGTACTACTGCGGGTCCCCAGGGCTGCCCGCTCATACCCTGTCCTCAGTGCAGGCTTCGCCCAGCCCCAGAGCCTGTCCCTGGCCTTGTCTTGTGAGGCTGGTGGCAGCGAGTCAGGCAACTGGCTTTGTTCTCTGATGGCCTGCTTTCCTGTGGGGGCAGAGTGGGACTGCAGGCAGCTAGCACTCCCTGCCCAGGGGCTGCCAGCTGCTTTCAGAAACCAAAACAAGGACAGAAATCTTCCCTGCACTCTTTCTTGGGGGTGTGCTCTTTCCTCCCCTGCACTGAGGGGACAGTGAAGCTGTGGAGGGGAGGAGGCTGATGATGCAGCCCCAGAGTGGATGTGGTCCTTGCAGAGAAGAGGCTGAGACCAGCTTCTTCTCCTTGGCACTGACCATGTCTCCCTCCTCTGCCAGCGGAGCCAGCGCGGCAGCAACCCAGCAAGCGTCGGAAAAGGAAGATGTCAGGAGGCAGCACGATGAGCTCGGGTGGGGGAAACACAAACAACAGCAACAGCAAGAAGAAAAGCCCGGCCAGCACCTTTGCCCTGTCCAGTCAGGTACCTGTAAGCATCCCGTTTCCATTCTCTCTTCCTCCCCAGGGGTGGAGGGGAGGGCTCCCTGCCCTGGCCCCTGGGAGTGGCTAGGGGGACCACAGGAACTGAGCTCCTTCAGCTCTTTCTGGGCGATAGGGGGTCTCCCAGCTGTCTTCTCTGAGCCACTTTGCTCCCCTGCAAGGGGGTGAGGCTATGGTGTCTCAGGCGGTGCCCGAGCCTTTGGTCCCGTGATGGAGATGAGGAGGTGGCCCCACAGCCAGGGAAAGGGCCTGTGGTGTTGGGGGTGGGTCTGGCGGCCCGGGCTCCCCCCACCTCGATTATGTTTCGGGACCGTCTCCCCTTTCAGGATGTGATGGTGGTAGGCGAGCCCACGCTGATGGGGGGGGAGTTTGGGGACGAGGACGAGCGGCTCATCACCAGGCTGGAGAACACACAGTTTGACGCTGCCAACGGCATCGACGACGAGGACAGCTTCAACAACTCGCCAGCGCTGGGGGCCAACAGCCCCTGGAACAGCAAACCGCCCTCCAGCCAGGAGAGCAAGTCAGAGAACCCCACGTCGCAGGCGTCGCAGTAACGGCCCCCCAGCCGCCCCGTGGACTCAGTCCCAACCGATCTACCTGTACATTTGCAACAGAGAGTGACTGGGAAGCGGTGAGGTACCGGGGGCGGATTGGCTCCATGTGGCCCACCATGGGGTGCATGGCCTGGGGTGAACGCCAGGCTGGCAGCCTCCAGCCCTCTCCCCCCGACGCCTCCTCGCTCCCCCCATCCCTGCCTCCCTGCCGGACCCCAGGACAGGGGTGGGTTTCCGGGGCTGTAGCTTCATTATTCCCCATTCTCTCTCTTTCTCCCTGCTTCTTTCTTGTACAGTTTCTCATCCCCACCCTGATGTGCCCAGCCCCTGCCTGCTGAGCAGGGAGAATTAGGAGGGAGGTGTTGGCAGTGGCTAGCGCGATGGGGAAGCCGGTGGCATGCAGATGCCATGTCTTGTGGTCTGGCACAGCCTGGAGACCCTCCTCCTCCTTCTTGGGTCCTACAGCTGGGGTTTGCTGCAGAAGCCACCTGTACCAGGGTTGCACATCCTCAGCCCAACCCAGGGCTGAGTGGGTGGGGTGGTGATGGAAAGCCTTCCCTATGCCGCTGGCTCTGCCTCCTCCATCTGTGGTCAGATCCTGCTGCACTGAGGTGGTGTCAAGGATAAGGCCTCATCACAATTCCCTGCTCTCCTGCACCCTCCCCTTCCCCTCAATCCCAGGGGCAAGAACACAGCAGGGCAAGGGGGGGAGTCTGTATATAGAAAGTGCTTGGGGGAGGTCTGGGGGAGGCCATGGAGGCTCTTTGGCTGTGCTGGAGCAGCCAGTGCCCTTGGCTTCCTGCCCGCAGCCCTTGCGTTTCCCCCTGCCCTGCCTGAGTCCACCTGGGGCCCCTTTGCAACCCCTGGCTCCTGGTACCTCCTACTTTTGTCTTTTTTTAAGAAAAAAAGTAATATTATTAAAATTGTAAGTTTAAAAAAAAAAAAAAGAAAGAAAAAAAAAACGGGACAAGCCTCCCCCAGCCCTGTTGCCAGTACCCCCCACTCTGCCCTGAGCCCCTCTCACCCCGTCCTGACTTTTGTACAGGCTTCTTCTCTTGGGAGTCGCGTTTTATATCCAGTTCGGAGAGCTTCAAACCAAGGAGAGACTTTGCAGACTTCCTTTCTAATCCCTCCAGGGGCTGGGGGGCGGCAGCCCCCTGCCTCCCTCCTCAATGTAAATCTTGTGTGCTGTTGTCCCCGCTCCCCGCCCCCCGCCTCGGGTTCGTGTACCTCGTGCTTGTACATTTCCGCGCTGTAGACAGTGTGTATGATACTGTTCTTTCAATGTGTTATCACTAGAGCAGGTGCCTCCATTGATGTTAGGGGAAACAATGAGAAAAATAATAATTTGGGGTTTTTTTGTTTTGTTTTGTTTAAAAAAAAAAAAGAAAAAAAAAGAAAAAACATCCCCTCCAAGGAGAAGACAGGAGGTGCTGTGGGAGGGTATTTGTGCTCACCAGCTTCTTACTCCAGCAGTCTTGGGTAGGGGGTTTGGAGAGCACTGGGGTCAGGGCTGTCCATGGGCACCCCCCCTCCCGTCACAACCCCAAGGTGGGGTTGCAGCAAGTGCTGCTGTGGGGGTGGCCGGGGTTGTGGGGGGGCTGCTCTGGCTCAGAGGAGTGAATGTGTGCAAGAATGTGTGTGAGAGAGGTTTGTGTGTCTGTGCATGTGTAAGGGAGCCCTGGGGCAAATGGAGCAGCCCTGCGGTTTTGGGGGACAGGGGCTGTGCACTCTGTTCCCTGCCAGACCCCTCCAGCTCCCCACCAGGAATCTTGCAGCACACGTTCAGCTGCCCCATGGGGCAGGGGGGTTGGCAGGTGCCAGTGAGGGGTTGCCCTCAGCACCATGTCTCTGGCTGTAGTGGGAGTGTTGCCTGCACCCTCTGTCTCACCTACTCATGGCTGAGACTGCAAGGGCTTGCTGAGCCGGGGGGGGACGACACATTATGTCCCCCCTCCTACTGTTGTCCCTGGGGTTAGTCAGGGAGATGGGAACCCCTTGGCTCAGCCCGGGCCTGATCCCAAGCCCAAAATCCCCAGAGAGATGGCTGCATTAGCTCCTGGGCCCCTCCTCAGGCAGCCCAGAGGTAGGGACCTCAGCCCTGCAGACCCCCAGGCAGAAGCACGGGGGCTCCCCATGGCCCCTTTGTGGGTGTGGGGAGGTTCCCAGAGTGGGAGCCCATTGTGGTGGGGAGGGGGGGCTCTCTTTGCAATTAAGGTACGATTCCTACCACCACACTGCTGGGCTGCCGTGGAGGGTGTGGAGCCCCCTGCTGCCCCTGGGGCACACTGTAATGCCTTCTTATTTCTTTTTTTTTTTTCCCTTTTTTTTTTCCTCCCCTCCCCTCCATAGTTTGTGCCATTTATGAGTCATGTATGGTACCAATAAAACAACTTTTCGGTTTGACGCTGTCCTGAGCACTTCTTTCTGAGCATGGAGCCCAGCTGATGTGTGCAAGGGGGAAAGGCTTGGGGCAGGAGGATGCTCTCCTCATGCCCCCAGTGCCCTGGCAGAGGGTATAGGCATAGGGCTCACTGTGTTCCCAGGATGATACTGGCTCACCTCAGGCTGCTGGTTTCCAGCCAGGCCCTGTTGGCTCCCTGCCACACCGTGGAAAGCAGAAATCTGCAAGGACAGGGCACAGGGCTGCTGGGAAACAGCCTTGTCCCTGAGCCAGGGCAAATAAGCAGCTTGGGTCTGCTGGGACACCAAGGTGATGGGCGTGTCCCCTAGTGAGCAGAGGGCAGCATGGTCTCACTGTAGGAACAGGACAGCAGCATCTGAGTGGCATGGAGGTGTCCTGGGGGGGGGGCAAAGGAGGGACAAATGACCCACCCCCCAGAGTGTGAGGCACAGCACCAGCCTCCACGGTGAGGAGCTACCCTAATCTTTCAGACACTGCCAGCACTGGAGGCAGGATGTTGGCTTGCAGTTCCCTCAGCCCAGAGCAGATAGTTGACCCCAAAGACAACATTTTGCTGTCACCATTGGGTGGAGGGTCAGGCAGCTGGGTCCAGCACCCAGCCATGGGGATTCAGTGGGCTTGAATTGAGTGCCTCATCCCATGCAAAACCCTGGCCAAATGTGCAGGGCAAGAAGTCTGCAGCTGCAGGCAATGCAGGGGTGAGGGCAGGTCTGTCAGTAATGGGGGAGGAAAAAGGGATGTGGGGGAAACTAGGTTCTTAAAACAGGGTTGATGCAGTAGAGGGTGGGGGGCAGGGTGGGCCACACTTCTTAGAGCAGGGACAGGGCTTTGGACTGACATCTGCACCGGATGTCATCTTGACATCCTTCCCTCTGACAGGGCTACAGTCAGTGGGGCTACCGGATACCTATGCCAGGGTGGGAACTCCTGGCTGGGCAGCTGGGAGCAGAGTAGCTCCAGTGAGCCCAAAGCATGGTAGCACCTTAGGCTGAGGTGTCAACACTCCTGACACAAAACAAGCTCTAGCAGCCTCAATGGGATGCCCTAGGCTGAGGTCTCAATGCTCCTGACACGAAACAAGCTCTAGCAGCCTCAATGGGATGCCCTAGGCTGAAGGGGAACAATGCCCTGGAGAAGCAGATCCTTCCATCTGTGAAGGATCTCATGGATACCTGACCAGATCCTGCCCACACGTGGCCAGGGGAGCAGGACCTGCATCGATCTGGGGGAGCACAGCACTAAGGGCAGCTGTCCCTGTCCCATATAGAGTCACCTGGGACGTGGCAGCCAGCAAGCCACCAGGTCTCAGGGGCTGAGGGGCAGGTATATATAAAGGACATACAGGACTCCCTGCTGGTGCCCACCCAAAAGCCCATGGTGCCCCATGCAGGGATGCAGGGCTGAGCCAGGGTCCAAGGACCATGCTGAGGCATTGGCTGCCCCAAGGAGGGATGCGGAGAGGTGTGGGGTATGTTTGAGGGCTGTCATGGGGACAGGGTGGGCAGCATGGGGGCCCTGGGCACAGGGACCATAGCAGGGTGGGTTGCTGGAAGGGCCAGCACTGTGTCTCTGTGGTGCAGAAAGGGAACATCACCTGGGTATGCAGCAGAGGGGCTGAGGGCACTGCGTAGAAGCTGGGGTCTCTAGGGGCAGATGCAGGATGACAGGGTGGGTCTGGGCAGAAGCAGGGGTTTCTCAGAGTCGGAAGAGGGGGTGGTGGGGCAGTTTAGGGCAGGAGCAGGAGGCCGCGCGGGGAGCGCCGGAGTGGGTGCAGGAGGGTCCCTGCCCGGGCGAGGGTGCGGGGGCCAGGGCGGCCTCATGCCCTGGACAGACCCCAAAGGGCCGGGGCGGAAGGAGCGGCCCCGTCCGGACCTGCCCACCTCTCCCAGAGCAGCCGGTGCGGAGCCGAGCAAAGAACCCTGCCGAGCCGGGGAGCTCCCGCCGCCGCCGCTCGCACAGACGCGCCTACCCGGTGCGTCCGCAGTACATCCGGGAGCGATCCCCGGTCCTTCCCTCGACCCCGCTGCAGCTCTTGAAGCCCCGGCAGGACCCCGGCGGCGAGCGGGGGGTAAAGGACCACCGCGTGGTGTGGTTCCCGAAGCGTGGGAGACTTTCTCGGCGGGCAAGCAGGGGGGATGGAACCGAGCAGGCGCTGGCAGACCTCCAGCCTTGGGGGAAACAATCCCGTATGGGGCCCCCTGGGGCTGTCCCCTGCCGAACGGGATCGAGGGATGTATGGAAAACGCGAGGTTTGCTGCAATACCCCACTCGGGATGTTTTTTAAATACAGCCCCTGGTTTTATGGCCAGAGCTGGTTTGTTCCGAAGCTGTGGCAGGCCCGGGGCAGCCTACCTCGACGGGCTGCAGCTGGTGCTGTGGTGGAGCAGGTGGGATGGCTGATCGTGGAATCACCATGGGTCAAACAGCTCCTGAATAGAGACAGGAGGAAACAAGAAGGAGCACGGGAGTTCTGTGGAGGGAGATGTTTCTTCCCGGTTCTTGGGTTAGGAGTGGTGGTGGACCCTGACCCAGGTATGGACAGGCAGCCTGGGGTGGCCAGGTGCCAGGAGGTGTCAGGGACAGGGTGGGGCCATCCCGGCAGTTGTGACTGAAACCATAAAGCCTGCGTGCTGGCACTGTGCAGCTTGGCCCTGCGGCAGACGTGGGCATACAGAGGTGCCAAAGGACAGGGTGAGTGCTTTGTCTTCGTTTCGTCCCCCACAGCCCCTCTGGACCCTCTTGGAAGGCTGGCCACCTCCTGCCTGGCTCCCCACCGTGCTGCTCCTGAGACTCCCCATCCCTCCTTGGTGCTCTTCTGAAGCTCTTTCCTTCCGGGCAGCAGCTGGCAGGTGCCTGTTTTTTTTCTCTCTCTATTTCCTGCTTGGAAGCAGGGCAGTCCCTGTGCCCCAGCGACACTGACAGTCCTTCTCCGTGCCCAGGCACCCACTGGAGTTTCTGCGATGGAGCTGGGGAATGTCTCACAGCCTGCATATGGCCCAGGGCCTGTGGCACCAGAAGCCAGCACCCCGGTCCTGGTGGCAATGGTACATGGCTTCCTGCAGCTGGTGCAGCCCAATGACCTGCCCATAGGTGGGTGCATGGAGGGGAAGTGTGGGGCTGGTGATGGGGGAGTGGGGCTCCTTGGAGCTGCAGGGTCCTCTTGCAGTGTTGAGTGTCTACCCAGCATTTAAATGCTGCAGTACTGGGTTAGGAGGGTTATGGTGGGGAAGAAATAGAGTGGGGGTACCTGAGATCTACCAGCTGTGTCCTGCCTGTGTCCCATCACAACTGTGCGTCAGTTTCAGGCAGGCCACAGGACAGGCTTTAGTGACAGTGCCACCTTGCACAGGACCTTGCAGAGTCCTGTCCCATCTTTCCAGGTATCTTTATCCCATGCCCCAAGGAAAGGTGCGGAGCCAATGCTGTACTGCTTACAAGTTTGTGGGGTTCTTGCCTGGCTTGCAGCTCTCTGTGCTTGCAGGTGACAAGGCGTGCTTAGGGAGGACCCATCTTGTGGGCACTGAAAGCAGTGTGTCCTGGTGCCAACATGGCAGCCCTGGGGGCACTCCCTGCACATAACCCACTTGCCAGTGCTCACCCTTCCCCTGCCACCTCTGAGGCAATGTGCCACTGGCACAGCTCTGCCCTGATGATGTGACTGCAGGTCAGCATGAGTGATGCCAGGACACTGTGGCTCCTCAGTTGAGTGCTGCTTACCTGTGTGTGAGGGTGGGGGTGCCACTCTTGCTGCTGCCACTTGTGCTTCCTCCTTCCTTGGGCTCAGCCTCTGCTTGTCAGCAACTTGCTGGCAAACAATGCAATGGCTTTGTGGCCTTGTTTGTGTCATGCAGATACTGGGGTACCATCACATGACCCTGAGTGCCAACAAGGCTTGTAACTAAGGCCGTAGGGCATGGGTAGGGCAAGCCCTGGGGATGCAAGAGGCAGTGCAGTGCAGGGGACACACCCCACAATGGCAGCGCCAGCGAGGTTTCTGTCTGGGGCAGGACTGCAGGAGAACAGCCCAAAGACATCTGAGGTGGTTGTCAGAGCATCCTACCACAAGCCCGTTCCCAGGTGCCTGCTGGGGTGACGATCTCCTTGCTCCATGGACCCCTGAGAAACTGGGGGCTGGTGACGCTTTTCCTGGTTGCAAAAGGGCTGTGCAACATGACAGCTGGAAGGGAGAAGCATGCCATCTACTCACAGCCACTCTGAGCCACAGTGCTGGAGCTAGGAGGTGTTGTGAGCCCCTGTCTGGGCTGAGCAGGGTGTGAGACCCTCCTGGAAAACCCGCCCAGTACCTAGTGCCTGCTCACAGACCTCTCCACTCCTTGTCTCTCAGAACTGATCACAGATTTTGGGCAGCACCAGAGTGAGGAGGACAGCAAGGAGCCAGTCCAGGAGGTGAGCGGGCAGCCAGGGCAGGGAGCTGACAGGCCCAGACTATCATGGGATGGGGGATGCTTGTGGGTGTTGCTCCAGGACTGAGCCCCGGGTGCTGGGCAGCAGCAAGGGGAGATGTGCAACAGCCCGGGGAGACCCTTCCACACCGTGGGAGACTCTCAGAGCTGGGGAGCTTTCACAGGGACATCATTGTTATGCTCTCATTCTTCCTCTCCCAGTTCCTGGTCTATGAATTGGGTTTCCTGGTCTGTGCGGCCATCGGGCTCCTCTTCATCATCCTGGTGCCCCTGGTGGGATGCTGCTTCTGCTGCTGCCGCCTCTGCGGAAACTGCGGGGGCCGCATGTACCAGAAGCAGGGCCGGCGGATGCGCTGCCGGCGCCGGGCGCTCTGGGCCTCGGCCCTGCTGGTTTCTGCTCTCCTCCTGTGAGTGCCCTTACCGGGAGGCTCCAGATGGGACCCGAGGGTGGGTGGAAACGCCGGCGCTTGGCGGCTGTGCCAGGAAGCTGCCATTGTTCTCAGGAGGAGATCCCAGCGCGGCGGGACAAAGGAGAGGAAGCGGCAGTGGGAGGGGGAGCTGGCCCCGAGGGGCTGCTTCTTGGTCCGGTGCAGACCCTTCCCGACAGCTTCACTGTGGAGAGATGTGGGTTGGGCAGGCATCAGGCCTCCCCATGCCTCAGTTTCCCTCTGGGATGCACTGGGAGCAAGGCTCAGCAGCATGCTCTGGACCCTGCAGCCTGGGGTCGGTGTGGGCGGATTCCAATGGTCCTGATGGTGGGAGCATCGGGACCAAGTTCCCCACATGCTGACCCTGCCACCCTCCCCTTGCAGGGCCGGTGACATCTGTGCCTTCATCAGCAACACCCGCTTCTCCCAGGCTGTGCATGGCACCTTCCCTAATGTCAACAACACCCTGGACAATGTTCACACCTATGTGGGCTCCATCCCCGAGGTACACCTGGTCCCCCGAGGTACACCTGGTCCCCCTGCCCTGCCTCGGGTCCCTGATGAAATTCAAAGAGGTCCCCTAGGGAGGGGTCACAGTGAGGCTGGAGGGAGGGAAGGGTTCCTACCTGCACTGACACCGCGTCTCTGTCCCTGCAGCAAATCAATTTTATCATTGACAGCAGTGACGTCCCACTGGACCATGCCAATCGCAGCCTTCAGGGTGAGGGTGTGCAGCAGAGCGGGGCTGGATCCTCCCTGTGTGCCTGTGGAGAGCTGCTCTGGAAGGGCTGGGGGTGCTTTGGGAACAGTGGTGCCTGGGGGTGCTATGTGGAGGTGCCTCACTGCCCTGCAGATGGTTGCTGACCTTGGTGGCCACTGGGCTGGTGTTCTCATGGGGCTGTCTAAAAGGAGTGGTTCTGGGGGCTCCTCCAGGCTTCTGCTCTGGTTCGGCTGATGCTTTCCCCCATTTAGGCTCCTTTCTGATGAGAGTGGTGCAGATGGTGGCAGAATGGGGGTGTGCCCTCAGTCCCTTGCCTGGGGATGGGTGTGGGATGGGATCCTTGAGGGAGGGTCAGTGTTTTCAGCAGCTCCCTTGAAAGCCCTGGGACACTGCGGGTCTTGTCACTGACATGTCCATCCCACCTCTGCAGAAATTGGGTCCAGCCTGGGTGGCATGATCATCTCGGACATCAGGAGCAGCGTGAATGGGGCTCTGGGGCCCCTCCAGAGCGTCTTGCATGGTAGTACTTCATTCCTGGAGGGCTGGCAGAGCCTTGGAAGGCACTCAGGGGGATGCTGGGGCTGAGAGCTGGGATAGGTGCATGTTTCAGTAAGGCTCCCGGGGGTGTGGTGGGGGGTGGCACCTGACCTTCTGGCTACAGTCTAGGGCAAATTCTGGGACTTTGGGTTGTGTCTCTGTGTTGCACTTTTTGATGGGTCCCCAAGATTCAGCTGGGTGAGGTCAAGCCTCCGTTGCACTGTCAGGATGAGGCCCTGATGCCCTCACTATCTCTGCAGGGATGGAGACGCTGGAAGCTACCTTTGGCAGCATCGCTGACACTCGCTCACGTCTTGAGGAGCTGCAGAGCAACTACAGCCGGCGGCTGGCCAGCCTGCGGGACAGCCTCAACCAGACCCTGCAGCGCTGCGGCCACCCCTGCGGCAACGTATCCCTGAATGGCCTCACCTTCAGCACCAACTTCAGCACGGTCAGGAGGGGCAGGGTGTGAGCTGAGGAGCCCACACAGCCCTTTCCCCAGCCCCCTCACCTCTGGCTCTTCCCTGCAGATCCCCAGTGTGGAGCAGCAGCTGGAGGCACTGGGTGATGTGTCTGGCTCCAACATAACAGCTGAGTTAGAGAAGGTAAGAGGTCCTCTGCTGCACGCAGGCACAGGGACAGGTGCTCCTGGCACTGCTGGGGTTGTGCTCTTGAGGGGCTGGCTTAGGAAGAGCCCTGCTGGGTTTTAATTCCTGTTGTGTGGAGGGGAGCGCTGGTTAGAGGTCTGCCTTGCCTGGACCCTGCCTGCTTGTTCCTGCCACCCCTGGGCACTGTTATGGTCAGGACTGAGTGCTGGGGGAGCCTGGCTGTCCTCTGCTACTGGGACCTCAGGATGGTGGGAATGTGCTGCTCAGCCCTGGGCTGTGAGCACGGACATCAGCTGCACACCATGCATCCCTGGACACAGGTTAACAGCACGCTGGCCATGATCTCTGACAAGGTGCAAGAGCAGTCCCAGGACGTGGTGACGGGTAAGCAGAGCTTTGTGCCCCAAATTCCCCCTTTTCCAGGGCTTCATACTGCCATCCTATCCCTCCCTGAAGACTTCTCTTGCTGCCCCTCCCCACTGCCTGCAGCCCTGCTGTCCCCAGGTCTCCATGTGCTATCGTGCTGATGCCATCCCTGACCAAAGCCCGCCACCTTCCCACCCTCTCCAAGTCCCTGCTGCCCCAAGCTCATCTGCCCCAGATAAGCAGGACCCAAGCATCAGTTCACAGCACCAACATGTGCATGTCCCCTGCAGAGACCCAGGACCAGCTGGGCTTCATCAGGAAGGAGATCAGGAGCTTGAAGGAGCAATTGCCATTCCCAGAGGTGGAGGAGAATGTCAAGGCCTTTGTGGACGATGCCATGTTGGCACTGGAGGAACACAGGGAGCTGATCATTGCCTTGGATGGGCTCAGGTAGACGAGGGGCTGCTGTATGATCCAGCTGTCTTGTCTGGAGTCTCAAGTCTTGGTTGCTGGAGATCAGGACTTGCTTTGTGAGGATACTGTAGGAGCAGGGTAGCCAGAGCTGTGCCTTGCAGCCACCCATGCCTCTTTTCTACTGGGGTGCCTGCAGGCTTTTTCCTCCATGCGAAGGTAGCTTGTGGAATGCTTGACACCAGTCAAGCTGCCAGGTTGTGTTGTCTGACTCCTGCTCTTCCTCTTGCCCCAGGTGGAGTGTGTATACCTTCCTATGCTGCATGGTGCTGCTGGTGGTCCTCTGCAACCTCTTGGGGCTGCTGCTTGGTCCCTCGGGTCTGAAGGAGGATGTGCTGCCTACACAGCGCAGCAGCCTCTCCAACGCCGGTGGGAACTTCTTCATGGCGTGAGGCTCCCTTTGCCTTGGAGGACGTGTGTGGGAGTGGTGGGATGGGTGGGAGTGGTGGGATGGGTGGGCAGGGCTGGCCTGGGGATGCTTAAGCTTCTAAATGCCAGGTCCTGCACTTGGGTCAACAACAGCCCCAATCAACACTACGGGCTTAGGGCAGTGTGGCTGGAAAGCTGTCTGGCTGAAAGGGACCTGGGAGTTCTAATTGATGGGCAACTGAATATGAGCAAGCAGTGTGCCCAGGTGGCCCAAGAAAGCCAATGGCATCCTGGCTTGTATCAAAAATACTGTGTCCAGTAGGAGTAGGGAGGTGATTGTCCCCTTGTACTCAGCTCTGGTGAGGCCACACCTTGAGTTTTGGGCACCTCAGTACAAGGGAGATGTGGAGGTGCTGGAGTGAGTGCAGAGGAGGGCAAAGAAGCTGGGGAAGGGCCTGGAGAATAAACCATATGAGGAGTGACTGAGGGAGCTGGGGCTGTTTAGTTTGGAAAAGAGGAGGCTGAAGGGAGACCTCATTGCTCTCTACAACTACCTGAAAGGACATTGTAGAGAGGCTGGTGCTGGTCTCTTCTCACAGGTAATTAGTGACAGAACAAGAGGGAATGGCCTCAAGCTATGACTGGGTTGGTTTAGACTGGACATTAGGAAGAAAGAATTTCACAGCAAGAGTGATCAGGCATTGGAATGTGCTGCCCAGGGAGGTGGTTGAGTGACCAACCCTGGATGTGTTTAAAGGTGGTTTGGATGTGGTGCTCAGGGATGTGGTTTAGGGGTGACCCTTGTAGAGCAGGGTTCTCGGTTGGACTTGGTGATCCTGAGAGTCTTTTCCAACCTGAATGTTTCTGTGATTCTATGATTCTAAATCATTTAAATTACTGTGGCTTAATGGCCTGCCCCATAGCAACTCACTACACAGGTGGTAAACACGAGGGTAAAAGATGGTGCCAGCGAAAGGTGTTTGGGCAGAGTCCATTCACCCTTTGCTGTCGGGCACCTGGCAGTGTGTGTTGTCCTGCAGCGCTACAGGGGAGTAGCGGCTTGCAAAGCTGCAGGAAGCTACACTGGGGTCTGAGCCCTAGGGTACAGCTTGGCCATGCTCTGGGGGGCAAAGGCCTCTAGAGCAGAGATGTGCTTGTGGGAATGGGGGTGCTCGTTGTCATTTCTGGGTGCAAGAGGTGTGCAGGCTCTGGAGCTGGAGGCAGTTCTAGCATCTATGCTGGGACACGGGGCCTTGGGTGCTGATGGTATCTCTGTCCTGGCAGAGGGGTTGGCTTCAGCTTTATCTTCTCCTGGCTGCTGATGCTGGCGGTGTTGATCACCTTTGTGCTTGGGGGGAACATCTATGTGGTCATCTGCAAGTCCTGGCGCAGCCAGCAGCTCTTCCAGGTGAGCTCCCTGTGGAATGATGCCCCCTCCCTGGAGAATGATGCCCCCTCCCTGGAGCTGCTGCAGCCTTTCCGATGGCTGCTGGTGGAGCGAAGGCAGTGCTGGTTGGTTTGGGATACTCTTTCCAGGTGTCCTGCTCTGCTCTTAAGTCTAGTTTCTCAACCTTTTTTCCATGCTCTCAGCTCCTAGATGAGCCTGGACTGATACCTGGCTTCAACCTGTCAGAGCTGCTGGGCCAGGAGGCTGGTACCACAAACTTTTCGGAGATGTACAGGTGGGTCCCAGCCCTTGCACTGTGTTTTTGGGGAGGGCTACAGCTACTTGGTGCCTTAGGGTACTGCACAGGATGGAGGTAGCTTGCCCCACCTGCTCTGATTGTGGGCAGGTGCCAATGCCAGGGAAGAAGTGAGCTGAGACTTGCCCATACTTGTGAGGACATGCTTCTGGGAGGGGATGTCTCTCACCTGCCCTGTTTTTAGCACTGTGTCCTTCCTGCAGAGAGTGCCAGCGAGATGCTGCCCTGTGGCAAACGCTGCACCTAGACAAAAGTGTGTCCCTGGACGAACTCCTGAACATCAGCCAGGTGAGCACAAGGGTGCCAGAGTCTGAGGAGCAGGGCTGGGGTGCAGGGCTGGCACTGGGGGGACATTGAGGGGCCAGCACTATGCCCTATCACATCTCCCCTTGTCTGGCAGTACACTGGACAGATCTCCATAGCCTTTGAGAAGACAAACATCACCCTGAGCCCCATCTCCCTCCTCAGCCAGACCCAGAGAGACTTGCTGCAAAATGCCAGCCGGGATGGGCTACCCCCCAACTTTAACCTCACCCTGGACCAGGTGGGCTGGGGACAGCTTGGTGTTGGGATGGAGGGTCTGGATGTGTGTTGAGGGTCCCTCTACAGGCTCCTATGATGTCCATGTTACCCCTTGGGCAACTGGGTGCTCCTCTGCCTGGAAGGATCTGGCTTCCCTCTGTCTTGCAGGGATGGGCTATGCCCCCCTGCCATGAGCCCCATTCCCTGTTCTCATAGCTCTCTCTCTGCCTTTTCTAGCTGCATCAGAATGTGACCAAGGAAAGCCTCCTGGACCTGGCTGCAGAGCTGGAGCAGCTGGCAGACAAAGAGGTGAGAGACTGTGACATCCCAGGGCCATGGCCACCCTGTCCCTAAAGTCACTGGCTGCAGCAGCTCCTCTGCAGACCTGCCTGGTTGCTGAAGAAAAGCAAAGTCCTTCACCCTTGCCTAGCTCTTTTCTCCAGCCCTGTTCCATCATCAAATAGCTATGGTAGGGCAGGGACCCTGGGGCACTGCTAACTGCATCTCCTCTAGGGCACAGACATCAAAGAGAGCCTGAAGGATAATGTTAGGGAACTGAGGAAGGTGAATGAGGAGCTGCAGACAAGCTTCTCTGGGCCGCTGGTGAGTGATGCCAGGGTGTGGAAGGACCTGGGGGTGATGGCTTGGGTTCCACCAGAGCTTGAATCCTGCTGGTGGGGTCTTGGATGAGCCATGAGGCTTGCACCTCTGAATCCCCTCTCATCATCCCCAGAAACGCCTGGAGGAAGACATCTACTCCGTGCAGAGTGTGGCTGTCCACCTCGAGGTAAGTGGCACAATGGGGTGTCCTGACTGGACCCCAGTCTGGGAACACCCTGCAAGGCACCCCTGAGGTCCTGCAGTGGAAGCGGTGGAGGCTGTGGGACTGGGGGCTGCTGTGGGACTCCCCAGGCAGGCACTGCAGGGGCTGTTCATGGGGAGTTAGGGGGCACATGTCATGGACCCTGCCCTACACAAGCTCCCTCCACCTGAAGTATTTGGGCACAACCAGTGTGTGACTGCTGGGGACACCCCAGCTCAGAGACGCTGCACCCTAGAGACTGCTGCCAGGGGAGTGGGGGGTATTAGGACCCCCATCAGGCTGCTAAAAACACCTTTCACCCCAGGTACAGACAAAAGATGCGCTGGACAAAGCCAGTGAAACGGAGGAGTTCCTGGATAGGGAGATGGCAAACATCATCAAGAATGTAAGCTCACCTTGCCCTGATGCCAGGCCACCTGGTGGAGATGTGACTGGACCTTCACACCAAGCCCTCCCTCTGCATAGGGCTGCCAAGCAATGCCTGGTTGCTTGTCCTGCCCTGTTGTCTTCCCTGGGGGTCCCCTACACTCTTGGATGCCTTCTCTTCTTACAGCACCCTAGCCAAGGGGCCAGGGTGGGTGGGGGCTTGCAGCCCCATTGCTGATGGGTTGAGGTGATCTGACAGCTCTGATCTGGACATGGAGGGGACATGGAGCATACTGGATGTGTACCATATAGACTCTGTGCTTGTCCCTTTACCACAGGAGACATTGGCTTTTGTGGAGCTCCTGATGGGCTTTTTTGAGACCTACATCTCCTGGGCCAAGAATGCGGTGAGCTGAGCCTTTCTCAGTGGGTTGGAGGGAAGGGAAGCTCAGGCTGAATGGGTTAGGGGGCACCACTGACACATGCTGTCCTGTGTCCTCAGCTAACAAGAGATGTGGCACGTTGCAAGCCCATAGCTCAGACCCTGGATAACGTGGAGGCCATCATGTGTGACTACCTCCTGGACTCTCTGGTGAGTGTAGCAGTGATGTGTAGGGTGGCAATGAGGTCCCCTTGTCCCTGTCATGCACAGAATGAGGGGGGACCTATATCTGTCTCAAGCAAGCAGGGGTCAGCATCTCCCTGGTGGATTGCTGTGCCTAAGAGCAAAGGTCAGGCTGTGAGAAGCTGTGTGTGGTGGTCTTTGTTGTTGGGGGAGAGCCTGGGAGCTGAAGAGGCTCTTCCAGTTGCTGTCTTGCCCTGATGGTTCTCTCCCTGCACCCAGAATGCCTTCTGGTTCAGCCTGGGTTGGTGCACCTTCTTCTTGCTGCCCAGCATCATCCTCACAGTCAGACTGGCCAAGTTTTACCGCCGCATGTACATTGCTGATGTCTACAGGTGAGAAGCTGCCAGCCCCCTGCTACCATGCTGGGTTTGGAGTCCCCCTGAGCACTTCAAACTGCCCCTTCATGTGCCTTGCAGATGCCCATGGAGTTGATCCTTGTGGCTGTCAGCTTCTGAGGACAGAGATGTTTAGGAGAAGAGCCTGGCTCTTCCTGCTCTGCAGCCCTCCTCTGGGCAGCTTAATTGCAGAATCCTTTTGGTTGGAAAAGACCTTTAAGACTGATCATTGAGAGTCCAGCTGCTAACCCAGCATGGCTAGGTCACCATTAAGCCATGTCCCTCAGCACCACATCTATGTGGTTTTTAAATGCCTCTAGGGACGGCGACTCCACACCTTCCCTGGGCAGCCTCTTTCAGGGTTTGTATGGTAGGGCTGCAGCCCTTCAGCCTGGCCCCAGGGTCTGCCACCTGACTAGATCTGCTTTGGACTGATTTTTTTTTTTGAGCTGGGGCCCCCAAAAGGCAGCAGTTGGATACTGCCACAAAATGTAATGAGCTGTGTGGTTGGTGTCACTGCCACGAGGGCGCAGTGCTTGCTCATGTGCCTGTAGCCAACCATGGCTCAGGGTTGCCTCTCAACTCTCTGGGGCCCTCTGGCTGGCAGCCCCACCACCAGTGTAGTCACCAATGCCTGAGGGTATTAAGTGGTTCCCAGTTGGATTTCCAGCTGCTGCTGGCTAGGGCTTGGCCATGCGCTGCAGCTGGTTTGATGGAGTTTTTCCAGCCCTGGCCCATCATGTGCCACCCCACTGCTCCAGGGTCACAGCCACCTGGGGAGCTGAGGTCTACAGCACCTCCATGCCCATCATGGCCTCAGCCAGCCTTCCTTCCCCTGCCTGCCCCACTGCTCCTTGCTCTGTGGAGCTCTCCCAGGACCCGTGCTGGGGTTGTACGTGGTGTGTGCAGGACATAACACTGAGCTGGGCTATGCCCTGCCAGTGCTTGTCCCCACCGGTGGCCCTGGTACCTTTCACTTCCCCTCGCAGCCAGTGGCTGAGCTGCCTGGAGACATGGACTCAGCTGCCAGGGAACCTGGGGGAACTGAAATTATGGTGGGGCAGTCATGTGCCACTGCACCAGGGGATGTGGGGGCCCTGCTCTGCCTGCCCAGGGAAGGTGCAGCGATGCTTTGAGGGCAGTAATGTTTGAGGGGCTGCAGGAACCCATGCCCTGTGATCGGATTGGGCAGCTGGGATGGAAGGGACCATAGCAGCCAGCACTCCCTCACCCATGTCCTCCTTGTGTTCCCCTGGGAAGACCTTGCCCCACTGGGAGGTGTTGGGCTGTCCAGGAGGCCTCACTGACACTGCATTCTCTCTTTTTTTTTTTTTTTTTCCCTTTTGTTTCCTCCAGGAATGAAGCCTTGGAGATGTAAGTAGCAGCACCAGGTCTCTGTGTGGGATGAGGGGCAGCTCCTGTGGTATGAGAACAGTGGCAGGGGGGGCAAGAACAGGGTCAGTGCAGGTCAAGGAGAGTGCTGGTACCAGGGGAGGGCTGGGGAGGTAGAACTCCTGAGGCATAGACTGTTCTGGAGTCCTCCCATTACCACCCCATGCTCCTAAGTGTGGGGTGCTGCTGCTTGCAGCCTCTGCCAAATTGGTGGAAGGAGGGTGTCTTCATACCCCTTCCCTGTGAAGGTGAACAAGAGATAAGATGATATTTGGCCATCTCTGTGCATTCTGGGGCTGTCCCTTGCTGTTCTGTGTGGCTTGTGGCATGACATAGTTGATCTTGGTTTTGCAGGCCACCCATGTTCAACCTCTACCAACTCCCTCGTCCATCCATGAGGTATTAGCTCCCATTGCCCACAGCACAGGCAATGGGAGATTGCCCACAGGAGATGGACACATGTGCTGTCTGCTGCAGCTTCTCCTTGCACTGTGGAGCAGGGTGGGGACTCCTTGGATGAAACCCCTTCCTGAATTTCCATTATGTGACAATGCCCTGATCTGGGGGTGTGTGGGGTGTGTGTGTGCCCCTTGTACCACTCCATGGTGCCACCAGACCCTGTGGGCTCAGGGCAGCTTCTACCATCCATGCCACCACAGCCTATGCTGCTGGCCAGCAGGAACCTGTTCCCCAAGGCCCCTCACTCAAAAAATGTGACTATTTATTTTGCAGGGAGCCTGACTCTTTCCAATGTTGTGATTTTTGGTATGAAACAATAAATGGGGTGTACATGTGCACTGCAGGATGTGGCTGCTCTCTTCACATCTGGCTGTGCTGAAAGGACACAGGGGTAGGGAGGGTTCCTCACTGCTGCTACAAGCTGGCTCTGTGGCTGGGACTAGAAAGCTCTTCCTGGAGTCCTCAAGTGTGCCATTGCCATCTACAACTTGCTTTTGGGAGTCTTGACCCAGCCCATGGGTCGATTCAAGACCACTGCTCATTGTCATCGGGGCTGGATGATGTTCCTTTCACTGGGCAACCCTTTGCACCTGCATGCAGATAACCCACCACGGGTGCAGACCAAGTTGTTCTTAAGAGCAAGTGCTACTTTGTGCTGCTCCTAGGTGCAAGCATGGGGACCATCCTGACAGCTGGGTCAGGCATAGGGGAGCACACAGCCACAGCTTGACTAATTTTCTCTGTTGCAAAGCCCAAGTCTATCTGGCCAGCTTGCCCTCTGCTATGTGCATCTGCTTTATTGCTTTTCCCATTTGCTTTCAGATCTTCTATTCGCTATTTTTTCCTTCAGGCACTATCTGAAGCTGCACTGGCCTCACCTCCTGCTATCTCCCCCCAGCACATGTCCTAACCATAGAGAGCTCTGAGCTTGCCTTTTACCCAGTTGAATATGCCCTGGGGCCTGGCTCAGCCCCTGCTTCCCCAGGGATGCACACCCTTTCTGGTCTTGGCATAGCACTTCCCTCCCCCCCCTTGTCCTAGAGAAATTTGAGCTCAGTTTTGTCTCTACTTGCTCTGCCTTTGCTCTCCCTCACCCTAAACCCTCAGCCTTCCAAGATGTGAATGTTCTGTGCTTCTCTAGGGGCTGCGTGTGTAGGTTCCCAGCCCTAGGCTGTCCCCACCACACAGTGTTCCTTGCTTCCTCTTCCCTTGCCGTGCCTTGGGGACACCAGCATGTGCAGGACTGCTGCTGGCTTTGCAGGCACTGCTCCCTCTCTGCTCAGCCTCCAGCCACAGCCTTTTCTTCTCTGCTGAGCTTGTGCTGGAAGGCAGGAAGCTTGATCCTCCTTGTTCATTGTGGCCACCTGCATCCAAACCCAGCCCTGGCAATGAAAAATTTTCCACAAAATTACTGCACAGCCCTTGCTGAGGCCTGCTCTCAGTAGCATCCCATGCAGCACTGTGCCAGGGCAGCATCCTTGGAGCCACAGTTCTGAGGTGGGCCTAGGTCCATCTTCCCTGGGAGACATTAATGGCAGGCAGGGCCAGCAGCTGCTTGGGGATGCGGCAAAAGCAACTTATTGCAAAATGACTGCAGTGGCTGCCACCAGCTCTTCTTTCAGGCCAGGCTCCCCCCACTGTCATGAGTGGCAGCTGTCAGAATCCACTTTCCTGGCACAGGAAGGAAACTTGCAGTGTCCCACCACCACAGCACAAGGCCCACCACAAGGAAAGTCTCATCAGTGGCCAGCCAGCCTCTAGAGAACAATTGCAGTACTTCCTCTTCCCCTTTGCCAGGCTTTTTTTCCACACAGGGACTTTCTGCAGCTGAGCTCTTGTCTGGTGGAGGCTTTGCCCCATCTTTACAGCAATTTGATAAACCAGAATCCCGCCAACAGCAGCTCTGCCACTGAGTGGTCAGGGGGCTCCTGCCAGGGCCAACCCGGTGCTTCCTGTTGTTCCTGGCTGGAAAATTGGCAAAGGGACAAGCTGAAGCTCTTGCAAAAAAATTATTCTTTCCTCAATTGCACTTTTGGGTCCTGCTCCAACCATGCACTGCCTCGATGGTCCTTCTCTGCAGCACACCCACTCCTGCCTCTGCCACTTCACTGTTAAAGAGCTGAGCACCACAGAAGGAATGGACTGTCCAGGCACAGCTCAGTCTCTGACCCCAGCACACACCAGCAGTGAGACACATTGGGCAGTGCCAGAGTGAGTTGAGCTTAGCCACTTTTCACCAGAAGTAAAATGAAACCGCCCCCTTCCTGAGGGGTACATCCTCACAACATCCACCACTGCCCCAGAACTGCTTTAGGAATCTTTATTTTTCAAAAGGAGTCTTCCACACTTAACCCCATTCTTAAGAGAACTAATGCAAGTGAACCTCCCACATCCCAGCCAGGCCAGGCTTTGCCACCAAGGCAAGAGACAGCTCCTTCACACCACAGCCCATAATGAGGGGACAAAGTCACAGCCAGTGTCTCTCTCGGAGGAAAAGGACAGGCAGTGAGCACTGAAGAGGGGCTGGAACCTGCAGATCTTTCTGCAGGACTGCTCTCAAGTTACACTGACCTTGCAAACAGAGGCACAGTAGCAGCCAGACAACCCTGACAAAGCCCCTTTGTGTGCAAAGGGCAAAGGTAGAGGAGATGGGAACAGAGGGCCCGGGTGTCCTACAGCATAATCTAAGCTTCCACAAAGAAAAGGGAGAGAGGCAGGGCCAGCCCTGGGCTCACACAGGCTGCTGCCAGCTTCTCAGCTTCAGAAGAGAGTTTGGGTACCGTCTGGGATAGAGAGATAAGGGAATTAGGCTGCTCTCTTCAGCTAAGTGGCTGCAATCAGTTACAGCTCCCAGACTGATCCCAGAGGAATTGCAGTGAGACAGCATGTGGAGTGCTGCAGCTGCCAGTGCGTGTGCTGGGACCCCCAGTACCACAGCTACAACACACTGGCATTTGGCATCTGACTGAGCCTAGAGCAGCAGCACTTGGTGCCCTCACTGCAAGAAACATGCCCAGTTTCTCACAGGCAGCACTTGAAGGCACCACCCAACTCAGCAGAGAAAGGGGGAAGGGAAGACTGTATGTCCCTGGCCACCACCTCATCACCACTTCTAGAGGGTCAGAGAAGTAAAGTTAAAAAAGAGCCAAGTGAAGTGAAAACAAAGTGCTTTAGGCAGGAAGCAGTTCTGTAGTCCTGTAGTGCAGCCTGTGCCTTCATCTGCAAATGCACCTGGCATGCACACACAATTGCACTTGCTAGAAATAGCCAGAAAGTCTCCTCTGGCTTCAGATGAGATCCCTCAACCACCCGGCCACCCAACAGACTCTTTCAGATGCTGCTGCAGGGAGGCTTCAGAAAGGAGCAGGCTTCCATACTGCCAGCAGGGCAGGATTTCCTGGGGCAGAGGTGGCTTTCCTCTCTGATGAGTGCACCCAAGGCTTGGTATCCCAGTGTGTTTCCCCCTTCACGCAGTGTCACCTTGTACCAGTGCCGAGGGGGAGGAAGTTCTTGCCCTTGGTGGCTGAGGGGTACCATTGGCTGCTGCTTTGAAGGGGATCTTGTGTTCTCGGGGTGGGGTAGGAGGGGGGAAGGTGGAACCCTGCAAGGCATCCAAGTACATCTCATCCTGGACACAGGGACGCTGCACAACCCTTTGTA
The DNA here is from genome assembly GCF_027791375.1 of Indicator indicator. Lineage (NCBI taxonomy): Eukaryota > Metazoa > Chordata > Aves > Piciformes > Indicatoridae > Indicator > Indicator indicator. The sequence continues at coordinate 12,259,677 of NC_072016.1, read as the reverse complement.
GCAGTGGCTTAAGCAAGCCTACAGTCAGCTGGTTCTCCTCGCTGGAGAAAGGCACTGGGTCCTCCTGGGAGGGAGGGAGGTGCTGCAGGACCACAGTGAGGATTTCAGAGGCAGTGAGGTCAGCGGGGCACAGCGGCCACAGTGTGTCCAGATAAGGGTCCAGCTCCCGGTGCTGGGCAAACTCTGCCAGCAGCGTGGTGAATATCTCCTTATTAAGCAAGGGGCTGAGCTTGGAGAACTTTTCTGCCACCTCCACCACCCGCTGCCACCGCTTCAGGTGGATGAGAAGGTGCAGAGCTTGCAGCACGGCCTTAGGCCTCTCGCTGCAGAGCAGCAGTTCAAGCTCCATCTCATCATCTGCCTCGCTGCGCTTGTTCCTCCTGGCCAGTACTCCCAGTGCTCTCTTGTACAGTGGCACCCGGCCCTCTAGGCCCTCCTTGCTGCTGTACGTCCAAGAGATGCTGACGTACTGCTGTGTCAGTTCCACAAATCTGGGCAACCATTTGGGTTTGAATCTCAGGAAGGAGGTGCAAATGAGCTCAAAGAGTGGGACAATGCCATTCTGACCCACCTCCTCCTGCTGTGGCCCCCCCAGGACCTTCTTCCACACTTCTGGGGTGGCCCTGGCTACCAAGAGGCCATCCCCATTCTGCTGCAACTGAAGACAGCTCCTTGTAGCCTTCCAGGCAGCCTTGGGGAAGGAAGCAAAGATGGAGTTCAAGTATACCAAGTTGTCCTTGTCCATGTCAGAGTGCAGAACACGACTGAGCTCCTGCTCCACCAGTTTCTCGCAGTAGCTTTCCACCTCACTCTCTGGAGCACACACCACACAGGTCTTCAGGAGCTCCAGACTCATGTAGCTCTGCAGCTCCAGGCTCATTGTGCTCAACAGCTTGGCATAAGTGTCTTGGAGGCCTTGGGCTGGCTTCTGCTTTTGGCAGAGACTGTGCTGCAGGATGGCAGTGAGGGCTACAGGAGCTTGGAACACACCACCTTTCTTCAACTTCTCCACCGTCAGCTTGGAGCTGCTGAGGCTTCTCCTTTGATAGTATCTGCAGGCCTCCTCAAATACCATCTCCACCAGGAATGGCTCAGGTTTGCTGCTGTCCTCAGGTCTGGAGAAGCTAAAACTGTAGATGCCAGTTTGAGTGAGAAGCTGGATGCTGTCTTCCTCTTCTGGGGACTCTAAGAAATGCACCTTTTTCATGCTCAGGATTTTCTTCTCTACAAGCCTTCCACTCTTCTGGTCAATCAGGTACAGAACCCCAGCCAGTACACATGCCAGGATGCTGCCAAAGGTCTTCAGCTGGACAGGACCTCCCTGGGCCAGGGAGCCTCCCTGGAGATCAATGATATGCCTCTGTGTCCCATCTGGCTCCACTACGTTCACAGCACCCTTTGTGCTCACAAGCAGCAGACCCCCACTGTTGGACACAGCAGAGGTGTGAATGTCCAGAGGCGCCAAACCTGAGAGAAGACCCACAGAACCAAGCAGCAGCTTCCTGAAGTCTGACTCACTGCTGGAGCGCAGCACTTTGCTGTGGATGAAACCTGCAGAGGGGGCTGTGATGGTGAGCTTGGCCTTCTCGGGATGCCAGATGAGGAGGAATTTGGAAGTGGTGGCAAAGCTGGCAGTAGTAGGCACCAGAAAGACGTGCTGCGGGGAGGCCAGGATCTGGTATTCAGGGCTGTTGTGCAGCACTATCCTTACGGTGCCCAGCCGCACGCCTTGCTCCCCCACCTCCAGAGCACGGGTACAGACACAGAACCTGAAGGCACACTTGCTCATGTCCAAGTGAGCATCCAGGGGAGGCCTCTCCTCACACCACATCAGGCTGGTTCCTTGGCTGCACACAGAGACAATTCGTGCCCGGGCACCCTGGCAGAGCTCCACTGTCTGCAGCAGCTGCCAGCCTACAGCCACCACAAAGTGCCAGACCTCGGTCCGGCCATGCTCCCACACAATGGCCAGTACCCAGGTGCCCAATGTCACAGGGCTTTGCAGGAAGAGCAGTCCCACAAGGGCTGGCTGGGGCGGCTGCCAGTTCCTCTCTAGGTCGGCTCCACCGACGCCGTCGCGCTGGAAGGCCACCACCTGGGGCAGAGGAGGTGGCCGGCTCTTCTGCAGGACCAAAAGATGCTGCCCATCGGGGCTGGACTGAACATGGCTGGGCTCTTCTCCCTGGCACAGCAGCTCCTGCAGCCAGTGGCCTCGGCTGAAGTCAGTGAAGTCGGAAACCTGCCGCAGCATGCCGGCTCGCGTCCTGGGGATGTCCGCCCTGGTCACCGAAAGCATACACCAGGACGAGCAGGAGCACGGAGCTCCTGCTGCCGCGGCATGCACCCCCTACTCCAGCACCGCCCCATGCCCCGTTTCCCAGGTCACTGGAAACCTCCCGACCCCCTGGCACCCACCGGGCACCCTCCTCCGGCGAGCCAGTTCTGGAGCACCAACGCCCCAAGGCACCTGCCTCACCCCCGCTCCTAAAACACTCCCCCCATCCCCGCTGCCCCGCTTGACACCCGCCACCTCCCTCCCGAAGCCTGCGGGGCCTACCTGCCGCCGCGGCGGCTGCCTGCTGGGGCCGGAGCGACCCTCTGCCGTAGCCGGGCCGGTGGCAGCTCGGCTCGGTACGACTCTGGGCTGCACTGCGCAATCACGAGGCGGCGGGCTTCCGGGAGGGGACGCGCCGCGCCGGCCCGGGCCGCCGCAATCTCACTTCCGTCGCCGTCGTGGGAAGGGTGGTGGGGCAGCGGTCCGGGGGCAGGTTACGAGGGCTCCTAAGCGGAGGGAACATTATTTCACCGAGGAATACGTGTGTGTGTGTGTGTGTATACGTGTCAGTCTTCCCAGAGAAAGGTGTCCGTCCCGAGAAGGAGCCTTCTCGCCGCTGCCTTTAGCCGCCCCGCCGGAAACCGGGACCGCCCGGGGAAGCGGCGAGCGCCGAGGCCCCGCCGCTGACAGCACTGCCCACCCGTCCCGATTGTGGGCGGCACTAGGACCGCACAGCGCCAGCCCCCTCGAGGTGCATGCGCAGGGCGGCCGGCGGCGGCGGCGCCTGCGCACTGGGGCGGGGAGCGGCGGGTCCGCAGGTGAGTGCTGGGGAGCGGGGGGGGCGGCACGGCGCGCAGCCCCCACACTCTCACGGGGCCAAGCCACGCCCCCCGCAGCCCCTCCTGAGCGGCCGCTCCGGTCCCGGCCTGGGCGTGGGCTCGGGGTAGGCTGGAGGCACGGGGCCCTGGGGTGCTGCTGCTCTGGGGTTGGGGTGCTGGGGGTCTCCATGGGATGGGGATGTTGTTCTCCTGCAAGGGGCCTCGTTGGGAATAAGGGCCCGGTGAGCCGTCCGCCACGCCGGGTGCCTCGCAGGCCTCTCAGGGCCGTTGGGGAGTCTTCCTTGGCCTCTGGGTGGCTGTTGCTGGCGGTACCTTGTCGGGGGGGACCTTGGGAGAGGACGCGAAGCCTGCTTTGCCACAGCCCCTTCAGCGGGCCGGTGACCCGGAGCTATTCCAGGGCACTTGCCGGGGCACCTTATTGCTTGTCCCCCCAGCTCCCTTCTAGAGCCGGGCCGCCCTTGCAAACTTGGGGCGTGTGGCAGCGTTTTTACACAAGTCTGTTGCTCAAGAAGTTGTCGCTGCTTTCCCTGCCTGCCTGCAGCGCTGTTGTTACCGGTTAACTGCTTTACCGCCGTGACTGCCTCTGGGCTCCGTGCGCTGGCTGCCCTGCCTGAGGAGGCCTTGCAGCAGGGTGGAGTTGCCCAGCCCTTTGGCTGTACTTGTGCAGCTGCTCATGGTTCACAGTGTCAACTGGCTGTTGAAACGCTTGGGATTCCAGATAAAAAGAAAAACGTGCAGGACCTATTTCTTTGTCACTGTTCATTGTAATTATTTGGTTTACATCATGATCCTACAAGCACTTGTATTGGCAAATTGAAGAGGATCAATAAACAGTGGTAAAAGAGTGGGAACTTGCTTATTATGCTGAAGACAGAGGCAGCTTAATACATAAGCTTACAGCCTCAGAACCCTGTTGCTTATGTCACTAACAAAGTTTGCTTTTAAGCAGAGGCTGCAATCTGAATCTCTGATGAGAGCACATTCAGGCTGAGCAGGTGGGTGGAATATGCAAAGCAGTAAGATAATTTTGGTCATTGCAATACGTGATGATTGCAGTTCACCTGCTGTTTGAGCCCTAGAAGGAAATGTGACAAAATTTTTAAGAGGAATTTCATGGGGCACAGATCAGTTTGGTTTTCCAGTAATAACAGTGTAATGCTTTGCCTGTGTTGCTTAGGGTGCTTTTTGCTCTATGTGAATAGAGTCTGCAGGTGGAGTATATACAGCATAAAACTATCCAACATGCACAAAAGTGAGGCTTTCGTGAGCTGCTTGACTGCTATGCATTTTTCTGCTCCTCAGCCCTGCTAACATCCCAGGCGTCCATGTAAACATCTTCAAGAGGATCAGCCTCTGCTGCTTAGAGTTGCTGTGTTCTGGCTCCCTCATGTTTTTTTTTTTTTGGTCTGTTTTAGGACCTTATATATTTTTTGTTTGCATTTTTCTTCCTGAGTGCTTGGGCTACTAGTGGTCCATATCTCAAAAATATTGCCTCTCTGCAGCTGTACTTTCCTTATCTTGGTGTGGTTCTACTGTGCAGCTTCTTGGAATATAGCAGCTTTCTCAGAAGTTGAAGCCAAGGTCATGCAGCTGTGTGTATTCAGCATGGGCCTTGCATCCACACTGACAGCTGAAGCCATGGGAAAAGGGCAGGTGAGGGTTGCAGGGAGAATGTTTTTCTCCAGAAGGAAGATCTCTGAAAAGGTCTCCAAGTGGTGTGAGCTTTTGTAGTGCAAGTCTTGAGGCAGTGCAGAATATTTCATGGTGAACTAGGTGGGATGGATTCTGAAAGGCTTGATGAGTGAAAACCCAGGGAGACTTTCTAACATGAGAGCTGAGCATTGTAGTCAGGAACACAGAAAGGAAGCATGATGAAATTAAAAAGTTCATTTGGAAAAATGTTTTGAACAGATGGAGGTGGAAGTGTGTGATGCTTGTCTAGATGAACTTGACAGGAAGAAGCTTAACTAGTTGTGTAAAGCTGATGGATTGGGTGGTGTTTTAACCAGACAGATAAAAATGGAAGGCAATTATGGATGAAGTGTTAAAAACGTAGCTTGGGTGTTACTGTTTTATATCATTGCTAAAGCAGGTGTAGTGGAAGGTAGTCTGTGGCTGCATCTGCATTAGGAAGCTGCTTTTGCTCTTTTTCAGTGGGGGGTTAAATAGTGATATCACTTTTAATTTGTACTGTGTAGAACCACATAAATTGCTGATGCTCTGAACGAGGTGGAAGGACTTGATAATAATACATATACTGGGACTGTGCTGGAGATTATGTTGCCTGGTACTACGGAAAAAGAAGCAGGATTTTATCTGAGCTTTGTCATCAGTATGCCCTCTGAATCTGTTTCTCGTTGGATACTTCATGGAAGGCACCTGGCAATTCTGACAGATGGATCCAAGGCTTGTGTGCTTTGAGTGTTACTGTTTTCCTTGTTGGTAGGTTGGGCACCTTACAGGTGTAAATGGAAGTACAGTCTGAGCAGTCTTCATTTCACTGATGATATATAAATAAGGTAATGAATAAATGAAATATAAAAGCTGTGTGGATGTACTAGCACAAACCCTAACCACCAACACAAGAACTGGCCAAAAATAAGCTACAAAAGGGCTTACAGTAGGAATGTGGTCATGATCACAGTATATCAGAGGTTGGAAAGGATCTCAAGAGAGCATCAGGTCCAACACCCCTGCCAGAGCAGGATCACTTAGGGTAGTCCACACAGGAATCTGTCCGTGTGGATTTTGAAAGTCTCCAGAGAAGGAGACTCCACAACCCCCGTGGGGAGCCTGTTCCAGTGCTCTGTCACCCTCACTGTAAACAATTTTCTCTTCATGTTGAGGTGAAATCTTCTATGTTCAAGTTTGATGGTCGTTAAAGCCTTGATAAAGTCTAGCCCAGCATGTTCCTCTCTCTCTGTTTTCACCGTGGTCCGCTAGTCTACTGCTGGTTGCCCTGGGCGTTTTAATACTGCAGCTCCAACTAGGTCAGGGCACTATTTATGCATCAGGATTCATAGGCTCTTGTGCTGGGTGCAGATTGCCTGTTGCTATCTATGTTTTAACTGCTGGAACCTGTGTTTTGACTGCTGTCTGCTCAGATCTGATACTGACTTTGCAGATTTGTCCCATGGAGGAGGGTTTTCCTAGAACTTCACAGGAGAGTTTAATGACTACTTGGCTTATGCATTGCTTTAGAAGCTGTAGCTTAGCTTTTTGGCAGAGGTTTATTGCCCTCGCTTGCATGATCAAGATAATTTTTAAACAACTTTTCTTTGGATTTGATGTGCTTGGAAAATACCTTGAAAACCAAAGCATCATCACACTGGGTCCCAAGTGCATGCAGCTGGTGGTGGGGGCAATTACTAGCCATGAAATATTTCAACAAATCAGTCCAATTTTAGTGGCAGTGGCAAGTCAAGAGATACTAGATTCTAGAAGCAGAAGCATCTGGGCTCTTACTCAGAGTTTTAAGACTGAGGTCCAGGGCTTTGGCATTAACAAACTAATACAGATCATGCAATTTGCACTGCTTTTTTCAGATGGGGAGTAAATGGTTTGTTAACTGAGTCAGTATGTGGAAATAACATTTTGTCATCTGTTTGTTTTCTATTTGTTTAGCCAAGAAGTGTTATGATATATTTTTTTTGGGTGGTCCACTCAAACACACTTTCTGGTGCCTGGCGATACGTAGGAGTTGTGTGTATGCACACATCTGTAATCTCAAAAGCTTTCAGGTTTGTTGGCTGGGGCAATTAAACACAAAATACAGTTCTTGATGGGCTGCATGCAAGATTACAGAAGTTACAAGATTTGGATGCTTGTGCACATGTACATTAGTGTTATGTTCTCTACATAAGGTGATCCATGGAATAATAAATGAGTACAGGAGCTGAGTGACAATGTGGAGCATCCATGGTTTCAAAGTGAACGAAGTCTGAGTAAACTTCAGACTCACAATGTCAGGTTCATTTTTCCTGTGGATATTCTGACAAAGAGCTAACAGATGTGTTCTTCAGAATGTCACATGTTTGGCTGGAATCTCTGCTATGAGTTCTGGAATGAAATGGATAAGAGGTGAATGGTTGGATGTGGCCCATCCCTTTCTTCCTGACTGGATCAGCTGATCCCAGGGTTGACGACAGATAAAATAAAAGCCTGCTTGAACTTCTGTCTGCCATGGCTTTTATCTCCCTGCCTTTGAGCTGTGAGGACTCGTGCTCTGTTGAGGTTTCTTTTAGTTTCAGATGAAGCATCTTGGATATTCTGCTGCACAGCAAAGTACTTGTGATTCTGCAAATCCACATGTGCTTCTCTTGGCCCCAAGGGGTAGTTCTCCTGTGCAGTGGGTGACTACAGCAGGATTCACTTAGCTGCATGTGTTAATGGGACTGACCTAGTGACAGAATAAATTATCCACATGAACCTAAAACGTGGAAAATGCACTGGTGCTTATAAAGTGTGATGTGTTTAAAGGATAATTGTTAACTCTATTCAGTGTTGTTCTTATCGTAAGCTGTCATGGCATCCTGATAATTTCACACCTCTACATCTTGTTTGTAAATATTTTGTGCATTCAACTGCTGTTTTATGTGGCTGCCCAGAAGGTCCCCATTAGAAAAATGCAATTTCCTTTTTCTGTCTTTATGACATCTAGAAAATGTAATTGCATAAGGTGAAAAGAAAAAGCCATTTGTTCAGCCGTCATAGGTCATGAAATAAACACAGCCTGATAAAGCATTGGCATGAAAGGCAACTTTTACTTTCTTCCCCATGCTCCTTCATTTGCTCATTTGTAGAACAGCAAATTATAAACAAGAACATTATTTAATCCTTGCCTCTAGCAGTCTCCTTTATATGCACTCTGTGTTGCTTTGGTTAAGAGAATGTGAATTCCAACTCCCATTCTGATAGAAACTAGAATTTTTACATGATCATATGATCCCTCTGCTCACCCAGCATCAAGCCTTTGTGTCTTGTGGGATTCAGATTTTTCTCTCTTTGTGGAAATGCAGGAGAAGTGTTAAAATGCAGCTCTCAAAGTCCAGGGACTTAGCAGAGCGTATCGATCCCTTCCCATTCACATACACATTTCGTGTGAGAACGCTGACCTAGAAGCACCGAGAGTTAGTTTATTAGTTTTGACATTGGGATTCGTTAGCTGTAATTCAATCAGAAGCATGCTGATGGATGTGTTTGTGTGCAGGGGCTGGCAGCTGCTTTAGGTTCAGAAACTTAGAATTCTGGTTGGGAAATTGTTTTGTGCAATCTTGGGTAAGATTTGTATCGCTAGGCTAAAAGTGACATTATTCTTGATTCGGCTTTTAATAGGTTTCTTTCTGTTTCCAATTAGGTTTCTAATTAGAATAATGTCTCCCATGACAGTTTAAAAATAATGCAAAGTCTGTCAAAGAAGCTGCATCAAGATGATTGAGTAATGTTTTCTTTTTTTGTTTGTTAGACACAAACCTTTTCCCGTCTTAGTTGAATCTATAGATCTGCTAGGCTACAGGAATGATTTTGGTATTTGCAGAAGCTTCTGGTGCTGTAGTTGGTAAGCTTTCTTCTGTCAGTGTGTCCTGGGGCTGTTTCCATTCTATATAAATCTCAGCTTTTCAGGTGTGGGACCTGCTGCCCTTTGTCCTACCCTCTGCTTTCCCATCCAGGCAAAGATCCTTCTCTTCACACCTAGTGGAGGGTCCTTTGCAGCAGTGCTGTTTATTCAGGCCGAAAGTTTTCCTGCCATGTAGGGAATGGAGATCTATGGCTCAAGGAATGAACGTCTGAGAAAGTGACTGGGAGCATGAGTGTCCTAGTTGAGAAAATTGTAGTTTAAATACAGTCAAAAGCTGTCTGAAATGGGGAAAACGTGGAAGAGATCTGGAACTGTGCTTGCTGGAATTTGCTCTTTGAGGGAAAGGCAGATATAATTTTGTTGTGGTTGTGAAAGGGGTTCAGGCAATTTGAAATGGAGGGTAAATCCAAAGCTGTCTCCATGGCTGCTAGCTTAGAAGGCTCTGGGGTCTGCTGTGTGCTGACTGCACTACCACTCTATGCATAATTTAGTATGGCTGAGTGCAGCTACCACAAGAGCCTGCCCATGTTTTTCTGGAGCATGACTGAAGTCTCTGCCTGAGGTGTGCTGCTGCCTTGTGTCTAGTTACCTTTGGAGGTGTGGGAGAAAGGTTGAGTGCTGAGGGATATGAGAAGGGATGGCATTTCCTGTCTGCTAAATGCCTCTGACCATGCTGCAGTGATAGAGGAGGTTAGAACACTGCTAAAACTGTGATGCTTGCCAGGGGAAAAAAAAAAAATCTGTTTGCAATAAGTACGTGTTTGCCAGATCAGAGTGGTGATGTGCTTTGTAGCATCAGATGTGAGATTGATAGTACTTGACAAGTCAGATGTTCTGACTCTCAGCCCCTGAAATGGGTTGACTGTTCAGGACTACAGCCGTGGCTGTTACTTTTCTCCTAACAATTATTTTTTTAATGAAGATGCTTCCTATTTTTTAATAGGTTAACCAGTAAGCTTGAGACACCACTTAATTATAGTAAACCCTGTTTGTGTTTCTAGAAAACGTTTTGTTGTCAAATGAAGCAGGAAATTAATCTGTTTAAAAAAAAATATCCCTTCAAAGCTTCTCTCGTGTTTCTCCATCCTTCTCCCAACATTGGACCACTTCTGATGCTTTTGAGGCTGGGGTTCTTCTCTGGCTTGACTGGCAGAGCAGCTGGCAGAGCTGTCCATGCCAAAGTACAGAGGTAGAGACAAGCAAGAGTGTGTTAGGGAAGCTTTGCAGCCAAATGTTTCTTAGTGTTGGACCCTATCTTAGAGTGCAAAAGCAGAATTTGAAGTGCTTTGGTAGGCAGCAAATTAAACAGATAAGAGAAGACTTTTGCAAGTGGTTTCAGGAGGTTTTTGTCACAAGCTGCCCTTAAGGCTTGACCAGTGTCAAAAAAAGACTGGCTATCCATTCGATAAGTATCACAGTTCATGCAGTAAGATTAAAAAATGCCTACTTTTCTAGATGTAAACTGCATTGGTCTGGATCATGAATCAATTTCTAGCAGAGAAAAGTTAAGAAAATTTATTCATAAGGAGCTTATTCTTTATCAGCCTGTCTGGACTTTTGCATCTTTCTTTGAAATGGGGTATAAGACTAGATGGGACCTTTGATCTGCTTTCTTATCTGGTGTAGTTATTAAAGCCCCTACTTTCATCTCGTGAGAAACTGTTAGTATTTCAGTGCAGTGAAAAAGTCTTTCTTGGTTGAGGCAGGCCAGATATGCCTTGAAGAAAAGTTCAAGTCTCCATAGCCTTTTTTATCTATTCTTACCTTCAGGATATACAACATGGCCCAAGCAGAGAAGAAAGGTGGGCTGCTCCGGAAATCTTCAGCTTCCAAGAAGCCATTGAAGGAAAAAGTTGTGTTGATGTATGATGAGATTTTCACGGTAAGGACCTGAGCATCTCTTCCTTCTAAAGTGTTGTGTGAGATTTTCTTGTGCTGAGGGCTCTGTGTGGTGGATTCTTTTCCCAAGGTAAGGATTGCACAGTGCAGATACCCCCTTCAGGCTCTCCTGCTGTCATGCAGAGCTCTGCATTGTGCTTTCTTCTTTAATGTCACCTTGCCCAGTTGTCTCCCAGGATGATTTATGGTCTATGGGAAGTTGTGGCTTTTCAGGTATTTATCAAAAAAATGATCCAGAGAATAACCAGATGCATCCTAATTGAGAGCTGCTTCTGTTTGTCCTGTTTCTGGGAGTCTGTGTATACAGAATTCCATACTGTCAGACCACTTGGTCATCCAGTGGGATGATGCTGACTCTGAGCTACTCATCATCATGATTTTCTTTAAATTCTGCCTGAATTTTTTCTTCGTGTTTGCTCTCATGGCCGTTCCTTTTTCTTTCAGACAGAGGATCCCAGTAAATGCAACCCTAGGTTTTGGGAGGAGCTGTTTCTCATGAAGGTAACAGGCGTTGAACATTCTCTGATTTGCTGCTGCTGTTCTGCCTGCAAAGTGGCAGACTGTCAGAGCAAGGAGCTAAGTTTCTAAGGTGTCTGTTGTTGTGTAACATGCATGAACTGCTTCTTAACCTGACAGGTCAACCTGGAATATCTAGAAGGCAAGCTGGAGGCTCTGGATGGGGAAGAGTTAATGAAGATAAAAGACAACATCAACTGCTTGTTTCAGCACTGCATCCAGGCACTGAGTGAGGAGCACCCAATCAGAGTGGTCAATGCATTGCAGGTACCATGCTGAGAGCTAGGGAATGCTCTCTTTTGCAGGCAATGTATTTGCTGCTGGTATCAAACATCTTGTACTCATTTCTTTGCTTATGAGAGGTGATGTCTACAGAGTAGTTGCTGCTTGTTATCTGTGGAGATTATAAACATTCTTAGTCTCTTTAGTCTTTGAAGAACAATAGATTGTTTCAGAATTCAAGAGAATCTGGTGATACAGGGTGGAGCAGGTAGCAAGGGATGGACAAGAGGGGCTTGCTCATGGTGCAGGCTGTCAGTACAGGGGCTCAAGAGTACTTGGTGTAGATTTGTCTCATCTGCTTTTTCCCCTTCTCCCTCATTTCAACCTCCCTTTTTAATTTCCATGTGGGTTGAAAATGAAATAAAGTTCTGAAGAAGTTGGTGTGAAATTCATACAGGGTACTGTCCCTGCTGGACACTTCTTAATTGGAAGCTGTGAAGAACTGTCACCCAGAATTAATACCCATTTTCCTGCAGGTTCCTTCTTACCAAAGCTATGCTGTCTTGTCCAGAAGATTCCCTTCCTCAGTCTTGATATATGATGTTACTAGCTCACAGGTTGATTCTTACAACTTGGTGAATGCATTTGTCTGAGTTTTTCTCAGCTGTGGGAATATAGGATATGAGTTTCAGGTTTGAAGAAGTCACCTCTAGGAGATACTGTACAGGCAGTAAGATGGGAAAAGTTGATTTAAAACAGTATTTATTCCTCTGATATACGGTCTTGCATTTTGTTGTTATTATTATTATTTGTGGAATTAGGGTGAAAGGAGGCTATTAAATATGGTAGTTATTGCTACAGACAGTCTGGCTCAGCCCTGAATTTCCAAACTTGTAGTCAGCCTTTTGACAAAAGTTAGGCCAGGGCTCAAGTTTAGAGTCTGCTGTGTGAGTGTAAACAGGAACCAGGTTACATCTCCTGAGCCTGAGCTGGGAGAGCAAGCCTTAGATCAGAGTCTGCTTGTGTGGAGAGTGATCCTGAGGCCGGAATTCGACACAGTCTTTCCTGAGAATGGTCAAGGTGACCAAAGGTTTTTGTAGTACAGTACCCATCTCTGACAGTTGTGAAAAAACAGATGTCTACCTTGCCCTTTTGCTTCTGAATGGTTCTAGAGGCTTGCTGGTTCTTTGAGGTTTGCTTGTCTTCAGCTTTACTTCTTCTGAAACTAGTTTAAGCTGGAGTATAAAACTGCTTGCTCCCCTCCTCATAGACCTTAAAGGTGCCTGATGACAAAAGTCATGACAGACTCTCTTGCAGCAAATGAGACCTTTGCTGTCCATAAATTTCCCTGAGTGTCTGCTGGAAGCATAGTATGCTGACATCTCTGTTGCTAGAGATCTCTGAGAAATTTGCATGAATTAAGTGGGAAGGTTCTTTCTTAGGAAAGTTAACCTCTCTAGCAGCCTTGGAGATAATTTTTATTTAATTTTATTTCTTTTGGCAAAGAGACAGTTCATTGGTCAAATTTAGTACAGCAAACAGAAATTTGCACTCTAGCAATAGCATCTGCTGTATGGACATGCACAATGTATAAACTCTGTCTGGATGCTGTATATTTTGGCATGCTTGAAAGGAGAAATGAGTCTGGAAAGCTCTAAGGTACGTCTGTCCATATATTGGACACTGCTACTGCCTTGCAGTTTCCTGATCAATATTTCTGGCCTTAAAGGCATCCTTAGCTGTTTTCCAGAGATCGTGGTCTTGTCTAGCACAAACTGGGTCTGCACAGAAGAAGCAGTGATTCTCTTTCCTCAGAATGCTATGAAGTGAAGGGGTGGACAAACAGGAAAAATTTGGACAAATACATTCTTCTCTCTCTCTCCTTTTTTTTTTTTTAAAGTTTTATCATCTAAGATCCTCCTTAGAAATGACAGAGGTGGAGGAGAGGTCAGATGAAAAGTTAGGCTTCCAAGCTGATGGTATTACTTTAAACAATAGTGCTTTGCCAGTGCTAGGAGAGGGTCTTAGGGTGAACTTTGTTACTGAGTATTAGGTTTGTAGCTGTTGCCTTATATCTTGCTGTTTGATTTTTTTTTTTTTTTTCCCTTTACAGACTTTGTGTGCATTGATTCGGGGTGTCCATCAGAAGAACAAATCCACTTCTGGCTTTGACATCATCAACATGCTTGTGGGTTTTGATAAGGCAGAACTATGTATGAAGGTAAGGCCTTGGCAATGTAGAGAAACAGCACAGCAACCATGTTCCAGGGCCAGTGATTTGTTAACAGACTTGTCTACCAAGTTGTAGCTTTTGGGGGAAATATTCCAGCCACTTGTTAAAAACAGCTGCCTGAAGTTTTTTACCTGCTAGTTGCACAAAGACACTTGGGATCTCAGTCTTAGTTATATAACAGAGCACTTTTCATTTAGTTCCATGCTGTGCAGTCACTGTGATTGTGAAATCTGGACACCAGAAAAGGTTGTCACAGGCCTTTAGTACCTAGTGTTGAACCTCTTACCTTGTGCTTCATTTTTAGCATATCCTGTGTACTCACTTTTCCACCAGCACATACACAGTTTTAAACTTACTTGAGGCTCTTCACTGTGAAGATACTGAGTTTTGGGAAATGGCAAAGTAATCAGTGATAAAGCTGAATTCCTGTTACATCTTTCATCTCTCTACAAAATGTAGTAATTTTTCATCTCTCTACAAATAGTAGTACGTTTGTGAAAAAAAATTTAGTAACTGGTCTACCAGAATGACATTTTTCCTCTAAGAATATCTATACTACCTGTAACTTAGTGTTTGGAAACCAGTTATTTATGAATATCTGGCAATCAGCTATATATAGTAGCTATTTTTAATCATAACCAATCTATCTACTATTAAATTAGCATTATAGAATTGTCAGGATTGTAAGGGACCTCAAGGATCATGTAGTTCCAACCCCTCTGCCATGGGCAGGGACACCTCACACTAGATCAGGCTGGCCAGAGCCTCATCCAGCCTGGCCTTAAACACCTCCAGGGATGGAGCTTCTACCACCTCCCTGGTCAACCTGTTCCAGTGTCTCACTGCCCTCATGGTGAGGAATTTCTTCCTAACATCCAATCTGAATTTACCCACTTCTAGTTTTGCTCCATTCCCCCTAGTCCTATCGCTACCAGACATCCTGAAAAGTTCCTCACCAGCTTTCTTGTAGGCCCCCTTAAGATACTGGAAGGCCACAATAAGTTCTTCTCAGAGCCTTCTCTGCAAACTGAATAGCCCCAACTCTCAGTCTCAGAACTGGAGGTGTGCCCCTTGCAAAAAGATCTCATGGTGCCTGTAAGTAAAATGGAATACTGGAAGAAGAAGATGCTAAGATTACTGTCTTGCAAACAAAAAGGAAGATGATATTTGTAGTGCTCAGTGTTGCTTGACGAATAAAATCTATTATGTATATACAAAAATTTCTCATACACATCTAGAGAAAACCCTTGGAAAATGATCCTGGTGGTGTGCTTGGCAGTTGTTAAAATGTAGTTAACACAAACCAATGTTGAGAACCAGTAGTGTGAACATGGCCTGTGTCCTTATTGATCCAGTTATTGATTCTGGCAATAACATGGCTTTATATTGGTGCTGTTGTATTTGAATCTCCCTGAAAAGCTTTTTTTTTTTTTTTTTTTTTTTTTTTTTTTTTTTTTTTTATAACAAAGATGTAAAATAATTTGAATTGCTTAATATAATAGTTCCTTTCAAACAATGTGATTGTTCTTCTCTAGAACCTGATGGAGAGCTTGGATTCGCTGCTCTGTGCAGAAGGTTCTGAGAGCCTCAAGAGCTTGTGTCTGAAGCTACTCCTCTGCTTGGTGACAGTAAGCAAATGGCAGCTGTATTATAACCTAAAGGCTTATAGCAGCCACATCTTGAGGGCTGGAACTGTCTCAAAACTTGAGCAGAAGGCTGTAGTGTGAAGCTTAAGAAAGGTGAAGAAAGTGTGAATGAGAACAAGGGTCAGCCCAGAATATGCATCCTTGCTCTAATCACAGTGCCAGTACAGACTTGCAGTCTGTTTTCACCTCATAAGATAGGTGCCAGCTGGGGCAAAGGTGAGAGACAGTGAAGAAAGTGTCAGTTGGATTCACAGGGATTTTTTTAGAGAAAAGGGTATTTAAGAGGTCCCAGATGAATGTAAAGGGAACAGAGGAGACGGATGGAGGAAGTGTAGAGTAGACGAGTGGTGAGGATGTGAAGAATGAGGAAATGGGAACAAGTGGCCACTCATCTCTTGGATGTGGTCAACTGTGAACTATTTTAGCTGTGATAAGAGATAATTGAGTGTGGAGGAGGTCTTCACTGCCCTGTTTTGTGATGGGAGAGTGCTCAGTGGAGCATATGTGCCCTGTTGTGGTTTTTTTTTTTCTTCTCAGCCTCTTGTGCAGCAGCCTGCTTTGCTGCTGATGGCTGTTGTCATGCAGCTGTGTGAAATGTCAATCTGTAGAGGAAAGAGGGAACTCATAGTATGTGGGTCATGTTTCTTGCCAGAGAGAGAGAGGGGTGGGAGGCAGGACAGATTTCTTTTACTTCATGTCTATCTCTGCTGCTTGTCACACCTTAACTTGCTGAGTAAGTGTGAGATTCTGGATAAATGTGTCCATCTGGTAGCAGAACTCTTCTGTTCCCAGTGTGTGCCAGAGACAGCTACAGCATCGTGGGAAGCTTCGGGTGAAATTTTAAAACCTGTGTTTCTACTCAGGTGACAGATAACATTAGCCAGAACACCATCCTGGAGTATGTGATGATTAACAGCATATTTGAAGCAATTTTACAGGTAAGGGTTCTTCTTCCTGCTGCAAGGGCTCTTCTCCATAGTGAGAGCTTTTAGTGATAGATTTGCTTTTCAGCTTTTTCAATGTAGCATAGCTGGCTGGCACTGTATATTGCTTCCATTCATAGCTGTCATAATTTTTTTTTTTTTAAATGCTGTCTCTTCCTTACTCTGGTCTGTTGTTTTTAGTCACTACTGAGTATTTGAAGGGTTTTCACTTGAGACGTTTGAGCATAAATAGAAGCTGAAGGGATTTCTGTGCTAATTTCACAGTCAGTTCCTGTATTGGAGGAACTTTTTTGCAAAAGGCAGTCTGGATATATTGAGGGTTTTTTTCCTGCTCTTTAGAAGTGGAACTGGGCTCTGGGAAGCTCAGAAAACACACAAGTGTTGGTGATGCACTAAGATACTGTCCAGTACTGTTGAAGATTATATTTGCTCTTTATGTCCAGAAAGCCTACGTACATCCTTTCTGTGATAAATAAGCTTCTCTATGTGGCAGAATGTGTTGGAAGTACCTGACACTCCCTCAAGCCTAAATACCCTCTTTCAGTTAGGGCATAATTTGTTCTTACATGTACATTTCCTGGCCACACACTGTCTAAGAATCACTACAAGCTTCCCAAAGAAGGCCTGAACAGAACCCTGTGGTTTATTCCAGATTCTGTCCAGCCCGCTAAGTCGCAGGGAGCATGGCTATGATGCTGTTGTCCTTCTTGCCTTGCTGGTCAACTACAGAAAGTATGAGGTAGGTATTCTTCTGATTAACAGAAACAACACTTCACTCTGCTTCATAATTTATAATGACCTCAGGATTATTAAGGCAGCCTACAATACGAGTTTTTAGCAGCACCCACTGTAACATTTGTCAGGGTATCAGCACAGAGCTACCCAAGTTTGGCAAGGCAGTCGTACTATGCTAACCCTGTCTCTGACATACATGCATAATGAAATGTGTATGATAGGCATACAGCTCGTTTTGTGCAAGCATGAAAGAAACTGCCTGGGGAATTTGCATTTACTTCATGAAAGTACTGTGAGGAAGGTCCTTTTGAAAGAGTTACTGTTGTGCCGAACTTGCATGCTTGCCTTTGTGTGTGCGTGACTGCAGTCGTACATAATCTCCAAAGAAAAATGAGCTGTCAGTCATCTTGGGCTTCAGACTGAATTTGTGATTCAGAACCTGGCTAGCAGACTGAAAGAGCACAGATCCCCAGAAGGATGGTGAAGCTGTGACCAAAGAATGAACTGAAACATCACAGCGAGTATTTCCAAGAGAAGT
The DNA here is from genome assembly GCF_027791375.1 of Indicator indicator. NCBI lineage: Eukaryota > Metazoa > Chordata > Aves > Piciformes > Indicatoridae > Indicator > Indicator indicator. Next base: position 12,242,252 of record NC_072016.1, on the reverse strand, counting down.
CTATCTCCGTCTTTGACTGATTCCTCTCTGAAAGGATTTACTCCTCTTTCTTCTTCTAAACTAGTTGTACTACTTTGTGGTGTATTCCCATTTATTTCTGTTACTCATCAACTTGAAACATTTAGAATGTAAAAGAAAAAAAAAATCACCTAATGTTGGCTTTTCTTTGCATGAGGCGTGATGATCAATATTAATTTTCCCCATAATTAGGAATATCTTTATGTACTTTAGATTGGCAAAAAAATGAAACGTGCTGGAATATCCCCTTCTCAATAGAATTATTGGGAAGAGGCAGGCTCCAGAACTTTCCTGACTTTACAATAGATCTTATTTTAAATTATGAATAGACCTAGAGAATAGGAAAGAGAGGAGGAACACGTAGTGTCAAAAGTGCCCAGGTGGCCAAGAGAGCCAATGGCATCCTGGCCTGCATCAGGCATAGTGTGGCCAGCAGGAGCAGGGAGGTCATTGTACCCCTGTACACAGCACTGGTTAGGCCACACCTTGAGTACTGTGTCCAATTCTGGGCCCCTCAGTTTAGGAAAGATGTTGAATTGCTGGAGCATGTCCAGAGAAGGGCAACGAGGCTGGTGAGAGGCCTTGAGCACAAGCCCTATGAGGAGAGGCTGAGGGAGCTGGGACTGTTTAGCCTGGAGAAGAGAAGGCTCAGGGGAGACCTCATTGCTGTCTACAACTACCTGAAGGGAGGTTGTAGCCAGGAGGGGGTTGGTCTCTTCTCCCAGGCAACCAGCAGCAGAACAAGAGGACACAGTCTCAAGCTGTGCCAGGGGAGGTTTAGGCTGGAGGTGAGGAGAAAGTTCTTCACAGAGAGAGTGGTTGGCCATTGGAATGTGCTGCACAGGGAGGTGGTGGAGTCACCATCCCTGGAGGTGTTCAAGAGGGGATTGGACGTGGCACTTGGTGCCATGGTTTAGATAGGCATGAGGTGTAGGGTGACAGGTTGGACTTGATGATCTTTGAGGTATTTTCCAACCTTATTGATTCTATGATTCTATGATTCTATGATCTGGGTAGGGTTAGTGATAAGGGCAGAGTGGAAAGAGCAGAGGTCTCATTGCAGCATTCAGGTCAAAGGATAGAGAGCTGTGAGTGGGCCCATCCCTGAGCTATGCATCCCTGTGTACTGTATGTCCTTGGTAAGGTAGAGTGCTGCAAGTGCATAGGAATTGTCTGCTTTTTAAGGTAGCTTTCTGTAGAGTATTGAGTTGGGGTTGAGTGTTTTGGAAGCCATTGTCCTAGTTGTCTTCAGACTGGGCACCCAAAAGAAATTATGCCGGTCTTTAAAAAGTACAATGTAGCCTGGGGCAGATGTGTGTCAAGGGCAATTTCATCTTGAGTAGTTCATCTGGCAAGCTTGAAAGCAACTTGAAGAAAGGTTTTATATGATGACTGCCTGACACTGCCCTTTGTAAGCAGTGCTATAGGCAATGCTTGTAGTAACACACTCATCATCTTTGTCCTTGAGTAGCTCCTTTCATCTGCTGTTCTTTGGCCTTTGGTGTCAGTTTGTTGGCTGTGTAGTTGTAGCATGCTTTCATGCCTCAAGTCCTCTAGAGTTCTCTTTTTAGTTAGCTGTCCTGCTGTCGATAGGTTCTCTTTTGTTCTGAACTTTATTGGTTGCGAAATTGTGCTTCCAGCTGCTTGAGAAAATCTAATTATGCTGAAAATTCATTAGCTGACTATGGTTTTGTCTGTCTAATGTGAATACCACTGTGTTTTGCATCAGGATGTTCTTTCATATTTTGGGGATGTGAATTTTGGCATCTTCTCTCCCCCCCTGGGGAGTATCTGTCCACATTACCTGTGTAGCTGAGATCTTGGCTGGCTCATTAACTTCTGTTCTAGGAGTGAAAATTATTTACATGTCTTTCACATGTACCCTTTAAAGGGATGCCCTGATTTGAAACCTAGTATTTTTCAAAAGTCATTCCAAGCATATACTTAATCAAGTCTTCAGCTGGATTCAGAGAAATTCTTCAGTCCTGATTTCAGAGAGAAAATATTTTTACCTTCATACTGTGTGAGAAAATCATAAAAGTAACTAAATAGTTGACTATAGTCAGGAAAATGGAGAACCTCAGCATGCACAGAAGGCTGCCAAACAAAATGCTGTGAGGAAGTGTATTTATTTGATCACTTTCTCAGTGTTTTAAGGGATTTCTTAACAAATTAAACCATAAAATCAGTTAGTGACTTCTAAACAGATTTTGTGACAGTGTTGAGGTGGAAATTTCATTGCGTCGTGTTCAGCCTGCTACAATTGTATATTGTGTCTTTTTCTAGGCAGAGCTGAAAGAAATTAGTCAAAATGTGCCTTTTTTTTTTTTTTCTTTTTTCCTTTGTGTATTTGTGTGCCAGCATATAGTGTATCTGTATCTGACAGCCCTTCATGTCTGGCTACATACACTTGCCTCTTCTTGATTATGGACAATTTCAGGTGCTGAAGAGAAGCTTATTGACACTGAGGAGTCAGAACATGAATATTTTATTATTATTATTACTTCAGAGAAAGGTCTTGCACAATTCAAATTATTTTAAATAAATCTTTAACAAAAAGTAATTATTCAGGCTCCAAATTTCTGCAGGACAGCTTGCCTGCAGAGGAGATGGCCTCACCAGGGCTGTCAGCAAAGCTGCTGAATCATCCCTAATGAGCATTCAGGGAAAAGTCTTGCAAGGGCTGAGTGAACTCTGCCCTTCATGTGTGTAACAGAGGTGAAAATAAGTTAAGCACCTAACTAGGGCTTATACATGGGTAACTTCTTAATTTTTTTTTCCTGCTTTCTTTTCCTACCAAAAAAATTGTTCCCATAGGTTTGTGTTGGAAGTGAAGGTGCATCTGGTGACATAGGTCCTCTGCCAGACCTATGTGTTTTCTTGTAATACTCCCATGGCATGTCTCACCTGGGGCTTGCTTTAAAAATCTCCTCACAGATTACACCTTCACTTCTATGAGATTGTTGGTATCTAATGGGTAGAGCATGGAGAACATCTTGAGTATTCCCAGGAGTTTGTGTCTGTACCTCATCACTGACAGGAAGACCTTCATACTGTACTGTTTGATATCTGATAGCAGCTATAGGAAAAGACCTGAGTTCTCTGAAGAGCTAAGAATCATATTTTTGAGTCCTCCATGGAGGCAGGTGGAGGCAGGCACTGTCTCTAAGGTTGTATAACTGCTTCCTTGATGCGCTTTGAAGTTTGCAAAATGCTTATCAACCATTTTTAAGGCTGTTGCATGTTTCTGCATGGAGAGGCATGCCTGACTTAGACTTGTAGAACTTGTGTTGAGGTTCCCAGTGAGAAGGGGAACTGAACCCTGAGTCAGCAAGGTTAGAACAGGGAAGTGGGAAGGACTTAGGGGTGCTTGGACAAGTTGCATGTTGCCGACTTGCATCATAGATAGGTAGCCTAATGCTCGCAGACAGTAACTGGAACTGTTTGCTCTCAGGGAGGGGCAGGAGCAAACTGCACACCCTGTGGGCAGCACAGGAAATGCTCTCATCATGCTGGTACAAACTGCTGTACATGGGACAAGTATCCCACAAAAGCATGCCAATGTGGTGTGTGGGTTACACTGGTTAGTCACCTGCCTGCTGCTTAAGGAGCTGGGAAAGCCTAGAGAGGGCATGGAATGTGGCAGGGGAATGGAATACTTCTGACAGGAATTAATCAGACTTTTGCAGTTGTGGAAATGACGATTGGAAAGATAAGGGGCAGAGGTATGCAGAAAGCTAGGCCAGTTTTGTAACCCTGACAGACATGGACTGATGACATCATGCTGCCTTGAGGCAGGAGGCATGGAGCATGCATCTTGGAAGGCCAAGGGCAATGGGAGCGTGAAGAGTTGTTTGTAGACTGGAGATGACAACAAACCCCCTCCCCCTTCTTTTCTGTGATGGGACGGAGCGTGTGACTTGTCTCAGAGCAGCCTGGTGGTGTTGGTCAGCATAATATCTCCCAGTTTGCTTATTCCTCACATCTGGGAGTTTGGATAACCCTGCAGCCTCTAATCCAGCATAGCTCTGCTGCCAGTTGCCTGCAAAAGCCACATCACTCTTACGGGTCATGAGTCAGAGTCACAGGCTGGCTGCTTTTCTGCGTGTGAGCTGTGGTGTGGAGAGTTTTTCCTTATTGTATTGGGAGAGCAAGACAGTGACTGAAATTAGCAAAACTAAGGTGTATTTTACAAGGATGAATTGTAATCTGCTTTTAATTCTGAATTGTGAAACTTGATTTTGTTTTACTGAGACTGAATAAACTTAATTTCTGAAGGGGAGCATGGTTGTGCAGAGAGGACCATATATTGTTACACTGTAGGAGCCTCTCCTCCAGCCTTGAGATGTCTTCACATGGTTTGTGCACGGACAGCCTCTGTGTGAGTTTTCTGTCTTTTTCTGAGACACCAGGCAGGACTGTGTGCTGCTGGAGGCAGGCTGACAGGCTGACTGAGCTTTGGTCTGTTCTGATCAGTTTCTTTTTTGAACTGCAAAGAAAGCCTCATCCTTCCAAAACACGGAATAATTGTCAGTGGTGTTTCTTGTTCAGTCTTATTTTTACTGTGCTGTCAAGCCATGGGCACATGAGACAGATAACTGTAACTTGTAGGGTTGTATCTGATGCATGCTTTGTGTTCTACTGCTCCCATCCACTTTGAACTTAATACAGAGAGCCTTTTCTTCTTAGTCCTGATTCCAAATCAGCTTTGTTCATTTTGCACTGACACATACAATCCAGGAAAAACAAATTGCTAATCCAAAATGCATCCTAAATTATTAGGACTTCTCTTCATAGATGGAGCCTGTGTGCTTTGTTCAGCTAAGTTTAAAGAATTTATATTCTCCAGAGCCTCGGTGAGGTAAACTGTTAAAGTGTTGAGCTCTAACCCAGCAGCAGATGAGTCTGTAATGTCATGCCTTCCTGGGTTCTCCTTCCTTTAAGCAATCTTTGCAGGGTGTTGCAGTAAGGAGATAGCAGAATGCTGATGTTCAGTCCCAGCTTCACTGCTTGTTCCTGCTGCATAGCAGTGTGTGTGTCACAGATAACAGTCTTGCAGGACAGCTGCTCCGCTTTCAAGGCTGGCAGATGAGCTAGCAGCAGAGCAGAGACTCCCTCTCAATAAAATCAGGAGACTGCCTGACTGAAAGAGGAAAGAGGTGTCCCAGGCATGGTGGCCTTAGCATGTGCTGTGACTCCTGTTTCTTTGTGTGTATTCTGCTTTGTGGAACAGGAGAAAGACTATTCCAGGTGATAAACTTCGGAAGATAAAAGTGTTTGTTTTTTTTAACTCTGAACTTAAAACCAATTGTCTTTTTTATCTTCTCCCCTGCCCCTGAGCAGTCAGTGAATCCCTACATTGTGAAGCTCTCCATCGTAGATGATGAAGCCACACTCAATGTGAGTATTTAACTTGATTCTTGCTGCTGGGGATGCTTTCACATAGGGTGTTAATGAATGTAAGCATGGTGTTTGGTAGAAAGGTGGTCTCTTAACCCTGCCACTGTAACCAACACCAGTAGAGTAGGTTTCTGCCCTAGCTGCAGTCTTGCAAGAGCTTAGGCAGCTCATGATTTCATCAGTGTGATCACGAGTTTGATCATCAGTTAAATGGCAGGGGAGGTTGAAAAGCTAGGTAGTGAGGAACCACTGAACTTAGTGAACTTAGTAACGAGATATGCAACTTTACATTTTAATGTCTTGATTTTTGGGTAATGTTTTTGTTGTATCATAGCCTGTATCAATAATTCAAAGAGCTTCAGGGGAAATTCTTTGTAGTGTGGTAGCATATCTTGGGAGGGGGTAGCACTGCTGTGTGGGTTTGTTGTGTGACTTCCTGCATTGACATTTTTAATGTAAAGATTTTCTAATGCTTGTTTTTCAGGGAATGGGACTTGTAATTGCCCAGGCTTTATCAGAATATAACAGGTAAAAACCTTACTTTTCAATACATGATAGTTGCTGTTCATTTCCATGAACTTTATTTGGTGTAAAGTCCTTATTTGTCCCCTCACAGCTCCAATGCACCTGGAGAGACAGGGAATAGTCTCATGCTCTGAGGTACTTCAGCTCAGTTGTTGCTGTCATTGGAAGTGTAAATGCACCTGTACCAGCTGCACTGATGTACTTCAGGAAAGATCTTGCTGTAGGGGAAGATAACTGTTTTGTTTTTACCACCATGGATTTTACCTCTGTATGACCCTTTTATTAAATCTTAGTCTCAAGTGAGAAGATAAATGATTGTTGAGTACCAGTCTGTTAGAAAATTGATTTAACTGGAGCATGATCTAAATCAAAGAAATGTATCCAGAACTATCCACATGCCAGATCTGAGATGATTATGCTTTTACCACTGGAGGAGAGCGTTAACTGCTTCTGTAGAAAGAGCCAGAAAGCCAGCAGTAAGGGTAGGATGGTCTCAGCTTTGGCTTCATAAGCAGCAGCACAAAATGTGTAAATTTTCCTGAGAAGAAAACTCTTCAGAAAAATTTGGATAATTCCATCAATTTCACCTGAGCAACTCAGGACTTTGTACAGTAGAATTCTCTCTCTCACTCTCTCTCTCTCTCTCTCTCTCTATATATATATATAAAGTTTTAATTCTTTTGAAGATCTGCTATGCAGATGACTTGCAAGATCACCAAATCATGTAAATGTATTTAACAGAGTAAATTATTAGAGTGAAGCAGAAAAATCTTCACTCACCCAACTTTTTTTCATTTTGACAAAAGCTGTCCCAGGCTGTGGCCTGTTTTGCTTACCTCTTTCTTTCCCTCTTCTCCAAAAAAAGTAGAATTTTCTTTTCATGTTGCATTGTGTGTGATTGGATTCCTGTGTGAACAACACAGTAAATGACCATAGGAGTTTTGCCAGTCTATTTCAGTGCTAAGTGGAGTAACTCAGCTTAATGCTGAGGTACCCATTGTATTTGTTGACCTTCCTTATTTGAGTTCCAGTCCCTTCATTTACTCTGGGAATGTGGAATCAGGTCGTGAACCATAGTGGCCCTTATGGTTTCTGCTTGCCATAGGCTGATTGACTCTGCAGTAGTATGTAATGGATGATGACTGAAATAAAACTTTGTTGTTACTGACTGTGTGTTCCATGTGGTTCATTACTGTTTTGCCAGTGCAGGATCAAATTTCCCAAGTCACTTGGTCCCTTTCCTTCAGTGTTAGCCCAGGCTGCTGTATCCTCCATAACAGCACAGGCAATTGACAAATATTTTAATGCTCTTTGCATCTAGTTTTATGTGTTCTTGAAAGGGCTTCCACATGTTGAAGTTTTGTCTACCCTGTATCATTATCATATAGGACTGGTCGCATGGTATTTATCTAAAAGTGCCCTAGTTCCATTTCTAACCCTGAACTTCCTTATTCCTTTTTGTTCAGGCAATACAAAGATAAGGAAGAGGAGCACCAGAGTGGTTTCTTCTCAGCTCTGACTAATATGGTAAGCAAGGAAGCAGAGTTTTTCTGTTCTTAAAATAGATGCCTTCTTGGAAATTCAGTAGGAGGGTGTTTCCAGAAACTGAGAGTTTGGGGTGTGGTTTCTGGAGAAGCAGATGCATGGATCCATTGCAAACCAAATACAACTGAAATGGCTGTATTCTGAGAAGCATGTTGTCTGCCTGGGAAAGCTCTTTCAAAGAATATCTCTACTCTGGGGTTGATAATTGAAGTTGTTTGCCTCCATTTTATCCAGTCTAGCTCACCTTATTTTAAAAATCACAGTCACTTGTTGGACACTTAAAACAGCTGCTTATTTTCAAAACCAAGTTGCTGTTCTGCTGATGTAGCTTCAAACAAACTGATTATTTTTGTGGCAGTCTAGTCTGTCACTACTTTTAGAAGTCTGTTTCTTTACTGTCTTGCTTCTCAAGCCTGGCTTCACTATAGCTATGCAGTGAGCTTGGGTTCTGCAATGGACACAGTGTCTGCGTTTGCAGTGGGTTACCCTTCTGAAGCAGTTGTGAATTTCTTCCTTGTTGTGCTGGTTTGAAGGCCAGACAGATCCTCTCTTTGCCTAGACAGGCCTAAGATGCCTTGAGATACTCCCCCACCATTACCTGATGTCCCACAGGAGCAGAGAGGGAAGAAAGAGGAAGGGAAGGACTTTGCAGAGGGATTGATAGGGTGCAGGATTTCTGGGTAGCAATACGCCGATTCCTGTGTCCACCTTCCTGGGTCGGACACTCGGGACACCGGAGGTGTGGCAGTGACAGGAAGCACCCAGCCTGAACTGCCACACTTGTAAAGAGTGTCCACTGTTGCCCTTGTTCAGTTTGGCTTTGCTGAGATGTAATGGTAGTCTGAGAACAATGTGATGGGGAAATCTCCTGTAAGTAAGGACAGATCAGTGTTGACAGCCATCTGTCGAGTGACGTGGGTAAAACTGCTATCGCTTTGGGGCATGCACATAGCAAATGATCTTTGTTGTCCTCTTACAGAATCACAGACTAAGCCAGGTTGGGATTCAAGATGCAGTCCTTCCTTTTTGTTTAGTGATTTGAGAAGTGAAGTGTTACTGGCAGTAGTGCAAAACAGAATGTGTTTGTAGATGTTCATCCTGTTTCCCGTTTGTGTTTTACTAGTATTTGAAAGAAAGTTTCACGTGTGCCTTGGATGAGATGGCCTCTCCCAGGGCACTTTTATTTAGTTAAATCCAGGTCTTCTCTCTTGTTCAACAGCTCTCACAAATTCCTCTTGTGCAATACTCTTTTTTTCCATAGGTGGGCAGCATGTTCATAGCAGATGCTGACGAGAAGATCTCAGTCCAGTAAGTGCATAGCTGTTAGTTATAAAGTGTACAGCACTTTACTGCCCTAATCAACAAGACTGACTCCATCTTGTAGCAAAGCAAACTGAAGACTCAAGTTCTCTTGTGACTTAAACTGTACTATACCCCTGCAAACAAAGGAGTCTCTCTTAAAGTGAGAGGGTGCAGCAGGAGGAACTACTTGCTTGTAATGAAGTGTGTAAAATAACCCAAACTCTGCAGTTTGTATGAGGCATGTTCATCAGTGTGATGGGAAGCAATGGTTCGTGCACTCTTGTCCCCAACAAAATGTTTTCTGAATCAAGGGGGCAAGTGATAAATATGAGGGTTTGAGGTGTCTATAGAAACCTCTGCCCTTAAAAGAATGGATTTTAAAGGGAACACACAGTTTGATCTACAAGGAGATCTTTGATCTACAGTTTGATCTTCAGAAGGAAGGGAGCAAAAGCTGTAGATGAGCTCTAAAAATAATTAATGGATTGTTAAGTACTACCAATAATCAGGAGAACAACTGGTTTGCAGAGGCATAGTTTTATACAGTTTAAAAAAAAATATCTTTCAGATGGGCCATGCTTCTGAAAAGCTTAGCTCTTGGGATTTTCATCTGGTGTTAGCCCTTCCCTAAGTGTGCTTTTGTCTGTGTCCTTTCCACAGAACAAATGAAGCAATCCTTCTGGCCCTCTATGAAGCTGTTCACTTGAACCGGAATTTCATCACAGTTCTGGCACAAGTGAGTTTTCAGTGTCTTGTTTGCCCATTTCTTTGTAGTGGATGTCTCTTTGAAATTAGAGTCAGAAGTGGAATCAGTGAAAAGATAAGTTTGTTTTTCTTTTCTTTTCTTTTTTTTGCCTGCATGCTTGTCATAGGTGTAGCTGAGCATGAAAGATCAGAAGGAGGCCAGGGCCTGAGTTTATTATACTTTCAAGGAATGCTTCCTGTCTTGACAGAAAATGAGTGAAGTTTTGAGAGCACAGCTTATGTTGGAATGTGCCATTTTTCCCACTGAATGATAAGGTGTGCTTGGAGTGCCTTCTGTGACCTATTGATACTGCCTTTAGGAAGAGGGTGGATGGTAGGGATAACATTGCTGTAGCTATCAGAACAATTTATGCTCTCATTAAGTTAGGGTTGAGGGTAAGAGGCTGATTTGGCTTCAAAGTTGACTGAATTGTCCTGTCTGAGTGTGCAGACTGCATAGAATCATAGAATACATTGGGTTGGAATTGACATTTAAAGGTCATCTAGTTCAACTCCCCTGCAGTAAGCAGGGATATCCCAACTACATCAGGTTGCTCAGAGCACCATCAAGCCTTGAACATCTCCAGGGATGGGACCTTCAGCACCTTCCTGAGTGACCTGTTCCAGTGTCCCACCAGCCTCACAGTAAAGAACTTTTGTCCAATCTGTATTTACCCTTCTTTAGTTTAAAACCATTTGCCCTTGTCCTCCTGCTACATGCCCTTGTAAACAGTCCCTCCCCAGCTTTCTTTTAGGCCCCCTTCAGATACTGGAAGGCCCCTGTTGGGTCTCCCCAGAGCCTTCTCTTCTCCAGGCTGAACAACCCCACCTCTCTCAGTCTGTCTTCATAAAAGAAGTGCTCCAGCCCTCTGATCAGTTTTGTGGCCATCCTCTGGACCCTCTCCATCAGGTCCACGTCCTTGTGTTGAGGGCCTCAGAGCTGGATGCAGTACTTTGGTGAGGTCTTGCCAGAGCAGAGCGGAGTGGCAGAATCACCTCTCTTGACCTGCTTTTGATGCAGCCCAGAATGTGGTTTGCCTTCTGGGCCTCAAGTGAACATTGTTGGCTCACATCTGGCTTTTTGTCCACCAGTGTCCCCAAGTCCTGTTCCACAGGACTCTATCACATCATCCGCCAGCCTGTATTGAAAATGATGATTGTCCTTGCACAGGGGCAGGACCTTGCACTTCACCTTGTTGAACCTCATGAGGTTCGCCTGGGCCCACTTACCCAGCTTGTCTAGTGTTTCTGGGTGACATCCCATCCCTCTGGCAGAATGACTGCACCATTCAGCTTGGTATCATCTGCAAAGCTCCTGAGGATGCACTTGATCTTACTGTCTACACTGATGAAGATAATAAACAGCACTGGTCCCAATACAGACCCCTGAGGGACACCACTTATCATTCATCTCCCTCTGGACATCAGGTCATTGACCCTTTGGATGCCACCACCCTGCTAATTCCTTATCCACTGAACAGTCCACCCATCAAATCCATATCTTTCCAACTTACAGAGAAGGATGTTGACATGAAGGCCATGTCAAAGGCCTTGCAGAACTCCAGACAGATGACATCCATTGCCCTTTCCTTGCCCTATGATGTAGTCAATCCAGTATAGAAAGCCCCTAGCTTGGTCAGGCAGGACTTGCCCTTAGTAAAGCCACGCTGGCTGTCTCAAATCACCTCCCTGCCCTGCATGTTGTTGTCTGTCTGGGTACGCTTTGCTTAGGGACTAATTGACATGGGATGACTATTCCAAAAACTATTTTCTGTTCAGACTTCCTTGGAGAGCTCAGCTCCTTTTGCTTGGGAGGCTGTTGCCATAGTATAGCACTCCTCCTTGTGCTGCTTATGGTGAAGAGACAGCTATGGCAGCCTTCTGAGCAGCAGTGCACTGCTCCATACCTCTCATCACAAATCTCTGCATGCTTTTCTAAACACTGTATGAGTTTGCAAAGGTGATTATTGCTGGGAGACATGATGAGTCTGTCTGATCTGGTGATTGTGCTGTGGCTGGCTGGAAAGATTGCCTGGTGTGTTTAGCAAAACCTTCAGGTTTAAGCTTTTAATTTTGGTTTACAAGCCCTGATGGTAATCTATGAGAACAAAGGTGTAAACAAAAGTTAAAACCTTTCCCCAGTTGTTTCAGGTCTTTGGAGTGCCTGATGCATCACAGGCTAGACACTAGTAATGGCAGAGGAGATCTTTGGGGACTCCTGACAGTAGTGGTGATGGAAGAGATCTGATAGGCAGATCTACTGCCTCTGAAGAAAGCTTTGTTCTATGGGTAGTTATGCTATGCTATGCTATGTTTGCTATGCAGTGGTTCCCTACGTCTTTTCCAGGTTAGTCACTTCTACCACTTGTGAGATTTCTGCTCTTTAGTTCTGTGTAATACCAGCTCAGACTTTTCTGTGGTCAAGATATCCTGAGGGAAGAGAGGCCTTTGACAGGGAAGAGAACAGGACAGGAGAAGAGATCTTAATTAAAAACAAAAGGACGAACCTTACTTGTGAAATGATTGTTGAAGTGGCCACTGATCAGTGGGTTTGATTGGAGTGGAGGTGGATTGTCTGTAATCCTTCATTTAAGAGCAGGCAAGGTGGGTTGTGCTGTCCTTTGAGAAAAACAAAACAACCAACAACAGAAACAAAACAACCAACAACAGAAACAAAAGGCTTCCCAAACCCCCCCAAAACTAACTGATAAAATCTGATGAATGCCCTTGTCTAAGTTGATGTCCATTGCTAGGTACTGCGTGAATGACTACCTGCACTGCAGGCACATAGAGCAGAGATAGAGCTGTGTTGATGACTGAGGCATTGAGGTTTTGCTCTACTTAGCATCTTGCTAGCCCTCAGTTTCTGCTGCTAGGTGGCACTGTCATCTTTTAGCTGATGGTTAACGTTTGGGGAAAAGAAAGGTAAACATCATCACAAATCTATGGAAGCTAACCTGGTTTATGTAAGATGTTCAGTGGAAAATTGAATTTAAAAGTTGAAATCAGTACCTGTAATGATTTAAAATTGTCATTGAACATATGTAGTCTGTATAGTATGTGTGTATGGTATGAACAAAGAGTATGTCTGTGCTTCCCATAAAATGCAGGCATTTATTGTTGCTCATAGAATGAGCTATTAAGAGACAGCATGGAGGAAGGATATCCTCTTGTGAAAATCCCATGGAACTGACACCAAATCAGCAGTTCTGTATCCCTTCCCTTTATTTTGAAATCATGATGACATGTGAAGGTGGATTTATGTAAAACTCGCCCTATGAAATGGACACTTTGCTTGGCAGCTGGACTTAAAATAGTGTGGCAGACTGCCTACAGCCTCACCAGTGTGGAGAGATCCAGAAGCTTACAAAGAGTAAAGTCTAAGCAGTAATTAGGCAGGCAACTATTAGCAAAGATGAAATGGGGAGAGTAACTGACTGATGGAAGCTGAAAGGATCAATGATGATGGTGTTGTTTATGTGATGCCCTCCTTCCCTCCAGTGCCTGGGCTTTATAATGAGGCAGGAAAGTAATAAATTGCCATCATCTTTGAGGATGAATAGGTGGAGGGCAGGAGCGAGAAGAATTTGCTTTTAGAAAGAGAAATAAAAGGGTCCTGGAAGAAGACTTCAAATGTACACCCTTGGGTTGTTTTGAGGGGAATCAATGTTTATAAATATGTAAAGGGTGAGTGCCAAGAGGATGGAGCCAGGCTCCTCTCAGTGGTGCCCAGTGACAGGACAAGGGGCAATGGGTGGAAATTGAGGTATAAGAAGTTTTGCATAAATATGAGGAAAAATTGTTCACTGTGAGGGTGACGGAGCACTGGAACAGACTGCCCAGGGAGGTTGTGGAATCTCCCTCCCTGGAGATATTCAGGACTCACCTGGGTGTGTTCCTGTGTAATTTAGTGTAGGTGATCCTGCTCTGGCAGGGGGGTTGGACTAGGTCTTTCGAGCTCCCTTCCAGCCCCTGAAATTCTGTGAAGTTCTGTGATTCTGGAAGCTGTAAGCAGTGTAGGCTTCTCTGTCCCTTTTTCCATTCTACACTGGGGAAGGGCATGTTACCTGTCTGTCAGCCACCACTTTGGGATGTATTTCTGCTTTGTGGAGTACAGAAACAGATGTAGAGTTTACTTGGTAGCTGTCCAAGGTCAGGAAGGATAGCCTTGGTTTATGGAGGAGAGGCTGAAGTTCCTTGAGACTTCATGAGTTGTCTGTTAGGTGAGAGCATGGAACAGTACAAGTAGCAATCTGTATTAGTGCCTAGGGAAGCCATTGACCTGTGCCTGTCTGGGCATTTGTGTTTCCTCTTAGAGCCACCCTGAAATGGGGCTGATGACAACGCCAACGAGCCCAATTCCAACCACACCTGTCACTCCACTTGGAACCACCCCACCTTCTTCAGATGGTAAGAAATGTTATGTTCTCCTGGGGAA